>NC_042968.1:7326721-7544221 GCF_901001165.1 Salmo trutta | reverse complement strand
TGATTTTGACCTTTCTGTCACGCACACAAACACAGACAGACACACACACAGCTCTTTTTCTCATCCCGACGAAGAGCAAAAGACACAGGGAAACTTTACAATGCTGCAGACTGAGATACTTAGATGAGAGAGGGGGAGAAAGCGAGATAAAAAGAGAGCGATAGAAGGATAAAGAGACCGACAGAGAGAACGAGATAAACCCAGAGCCTGTAGAGAGGGATCACATGGACGTCCTGACATTTCAGAGGTGTGATTGAGGGATGGATGGGGTTTAGAGAATAATAAGAGATGGCGACAATGAAAAGGTGTAAAAGTGAGCAGATCTCTTCTGCGGGTTGCAATAGAGGGAGAAGAGAGCTAAAGAGGCGGTGGAATGTCAAACTGTGTGAATGTCAGGGTGCCTGGGCATGCCATTGGGGGGGTTTAGTGTGTGTGAAATGCAGGGAATATCATTAGTGTTTGTGTGTCTGTTTGTCCCTGTGTGTTTTTGTGTATGTGAAAGGGAGCCTAAGCACGCTAGGGCTGACCCCATTTAGTCGACTATTCGATTGTTTGGTCGATAGGCTGTTGGTCGACCAATACTTTTTTAGTCGAGCAGTGGCAAATACAGTGCTTTCGGAAAGTATTCAGACCTCATCCCCTTTTCCACATTTTGTTACGTTACAGCCTTATTCCAAAATTCACAAAATATATTTTTTCCTCATCAATCTACACACACAATACCCCATAATGACACAGCAAAAATAGTTTGGGACATTTTTGCAAATGTATTAAATATAAAAAACTGAAATACCTTATTTACATAAGTATTCAGACTCATTTGCTATGAGACTCGAAATTGAGCTCAGGTGCATCCTGTTTCCATTGGTCATCCTTGAGATGTTTCTACAACTTGATTGGAGTCCGCCTGTGGTAAATTCAATTGATTGGACATGATTTGGAAAGGCACACACCTGTCTATATAACGTCCAGCGCATGACAGTGCATTTCAGAGCAAAAACCAAGCCATGAGGTTGAAGTAATTTTCCGTAGAGCTCCGAGACAGGATTGTGTCGAGAAACAGATCTGGGGAAGTGTACCAAAAAATGTCTGCAGCATTGAAAGTCCCCGAAAACACAGTGGCCTCCATCATTCTTAAATGGAAGATGTTTGGAACCACCAAGACTCTTCCTAGAGCTGGCCGCCTGGCCAAACTGAGCAATCGGGGGAGAAGGCCCTTGATCAGGGAGGTGACCAAGAATCCGATGGGCACTCTGACAGAGCTCTAGAGTTCCTCTGTGGAGATGGGAGAACCTTCCAGAAGGATAACCATCTCTGCAGCACTCCACCAGTCAGGCCTTTATGGTAGAGTGGCCAGACAGAAGCCACTACTCAGTAAAAGGCACATGACAGCCCGCTTGGAGTTTGCCAAAAGGCACCTAAAGACTCTCAGACCATGAGAAACAAGGTTCTGGCACCATCCCTACGGTGAAGCATGGTGGTGGCAGAATCATGCTGTGGGGATGTTTTTCAGCGGCAGGGACTGGGAAACTAGTCAGGATTAAGGCAAAGATGAATGGAGCAAAGTACAGAGAGATCCTTGATGAAAACCTGCTTGAGAGCGCTCAGGATCTCAGACTGAGGTGAAGGTTCACCTCCCAATAGGACAATGACCCTAAGCACACAGCCAAGACAACGCAGGATTGGCTTCGGGACAAGTCTCGGAATGTCCTTGAGTGGCCCAGCCACAGCCTTGACTTGAACCCGATCAAACATCTCTGGAGAGACCTGAAAATAGCTGTGCAGCGACTCTCCCCACCCAACCTGACAGAGCTTGAGAGGATCTGCAGAACAGAAAGCGGAGAAACTCCCAAAATACAGGTGTGCTAAGCTTGTAGTGTCATACCCAAGAAGACTTGAGGCTGTAATCACTGCCAAAGGTGCTTCAACAAAGTACTGAGTCTGAATACTTATGTAAATGTGATATTTGTTTTTTATTTTTAATACATTAGCAAAAATTTCTAAAAACCTGTTTTTGCTTTGTCATAATGGGGTATTGAGGGGGGAAAAAAAGAATTTAATCAATTTTAGAATAAGGCTGTAACGTAACAAAATGTTGAAAAAGTCAAGGGGTCTGAATACTTTCCGAATGCACTGTATACATCAAAAAAAGTATGGCACACAAGATACCTGTCTGATTCACACCTGTCTGAGTGGACTAATCCATTGCGGAGGCCGCGGGGATGGCACACCAGTATCAACAGTCGTACATTTATCATTAATTCCTTATGTTTGTTTGGTTACAGTAATTTTGTTAATTCATTCAATTATTATTATTACAGTCACCGTTGTCATTGCTGGAGTGGACAAGTTGTTTGCAGACCGCACAACCTAGGCTACACTTGTGAGAAGAAAGTTTTGGTTTATTTAATTCCGTTTACGAGTCAATTTATTCATTGTCTGTTGTTTGGAGCGCTCCTGTCAATGTTGAGTAAGGACACCCACTTGATTACGCATAGAAGTAGGCCTAGGCTACCTGGCCTGTGCGCAAATGTAGGCTTATAAATGTTCCCATTTGGGGATCTGATACTATTTCTGATTGTCATAACGCACCACCACTGTGGAGCTTCTCAAAGTAATATTTTCTTCGCCTCAAACAGTAAGTAAACAAAGTCTGTTTTTACATCCATTGAGAATGACTATAGTTCCTGAACGTAGCCTATTTGAAACATCTTTCAAGCTCTCTCCTTTTCAATAACCAATCAGGATGAACAGGGAAAACGATATCATGCTCTGGTTGGGTGGAAACGTCATAAAATAGCCCTACCTGATTACTTCTTATCCCTTGGGCAAATAGCCTAGGACTGTGTCTATCTGTCCAGAGCTCACTGGCACAGGAATCTCTGAGGACCCAGAATATTTTATACAATGTTGCAATTTTGCTAACCCCATCTTCTGGCTGACCAAGTTAATAGTTGATACAATGTTTCAAGTTCCTTGCAGACAGGCCATGCATAGCCAATGTGATAGGATATTTATTTTTATCAGGACATGTTCTACCTGCAGGCTGCAATGTTTTTATTTGTTGGCTTTATGTAGGCTATTTTTATATGTTGGCAATGACAATAAAAGTTACTTTTAGATTTGTATCATTTTCATTTAGATAGTTTTGATTAACCACATGATATTAATTGAGACATGAAGACCTTATTATAAATTAAATGGAACTGTTCCACAAAAATGTGCATATGTAAATCAAAACTGGCACGCAGATCAGTAGAAATGGTACGATAACTTGGCACTCCAAATGCAAAAGGTTGCCGCCCGCTGGTGTAGCCTATTACCGGCAACTTCAGGAGCTTAATAGCAGAATCTGCAAAGACCAGCAGCAGTTTTCATTGGAAGGAGGAGGGTCGGGAACAGGTTATTTTCTTCTGGTTAGGCTATATTGATTTCTGGCTCCCTCTTTAGTCATTTGTGTGTCATCATTTTGAATCGCAGCGCTTAAAGCATCAGACAAGCTCGGTAACCTACATATAGTTGATTTTATTCAAAAACATAGGGTGTGTCAAAAAACTTCGGCCAATCTGTTGGCCGAATGAACAGACGACTCTCGGTCGACCGACACTGGCAGATTGCTAAGGAGTGTTGGTGGTTGTGCTGACCTCAGGTCAGGGAGATGGGAGGTGTATGTTTCTGCAGTGTCCCACTCAGCGATCCTAGTGAACTTGTGTGCCGTCCTACACACATACATCTATGGGTTTATCTCGTGCTGCAGGAAGGCTTTGTCACGTACACACACACACACACACACACACACACACACACACACTAACACAGGCACACCTCCTTCTGCCCCTTTCTCTCTCCTTTACATCCCCTCCTTTTGTCAAGTTAATAGGCTGTTTTCATGACGGAGAGAGAGTCAAATCTCACCGACCAGCTGTGGTGTGGCGTGTGTGTTTAACACCTTACACGGTAATGTTTTAAGTGGCTTTGCTTGTGTGCGTGTGTGTGTGTGTGTGTGAGTGCACTAATGTGTGAGTATCTGTCTGTGTGTTGATGTGCTGCTAATGCTGTCCCCTTGGGCTTTACTGTACAGTCTTGTTGTCAAACTATGAGCGTGGCTTCTGCATTTGCTATGTGTCATGTGCCTGGAGCACGGTGTGTGACTGTGTGTATTTGTCTGTATATGTGTGTGTGTGTGTGTGTGTGTATATATGTGTGTGTGTGTGTCTCAGCTGCAGACAGAGGCAGGTAGCTCACCTCAGGGAATGACACTTCATGTCATATTGTGTGTGCTGCCGTTGGGACAATGATGGAACACAACACATTATAACCTTTGTATGGTCTAGGAACTAAATATACACGCATACAAACAAACAAACACACACACACACACAGTATATACACACAATACATGACATCCTCTTTCCCCTCTACAGTATGCCTTGTTTTAAGGGCAGAAAATACACCAGCCTCTTAACTCTCTGTTTCATTCGTCCACCCTTACACAGAAAGAGTCATTTGAATTTGGCAGAGGAGAGATTGCAGTATATTGCAGTTGACACACTCGACACAGAGAGAGAAAGAGGAAGGGAAATGGGTGCTAAATATTTCCTTTCTGTGATTTAAGCGAGAGTCCCAGGACACACTGTTAGTGTTTAATCTCCAGTCTAAACAGTCTGCACCTCCACTAAGCACCTTTACAATAGCACTGCCATCTCTGCTAATGGGATACATTATTCCACCCACATTCTCTTTTATTTCCCTCTCTCCCCTCTCTTAGTTAAGCTACAGAAAAGCCGTGTATGTGTATGTGCTGTATTTTAAAACATTAAAACATTAGCTTACGGAAGTACTCTACCCTAGCCACCAGATAAGGCTTCTAAGATGCGGCAAGGTAAATATATATACGAGCCTGACAGAAGTGCTTTTTAGAGATGTTTGTCTGTCTATCGGTACATCAGTACGTCAGACACGCTCTATCAGAGATGCTTTGTAGACCGTGATGGTCTATTCTCTGACCATGGCATCCTTAATTTATCACCCGTCATCGGTATTGGGATGGGCTGTCATGGGCTGACGTACCAACACTCCCTCTCTCTCTCCCTCTCTCTCTCCCCCCCACTCCCGTTCCCCCTCTGGTATCATTTTATGTTACGGGTGGATCCTATAACCTATCCCTGCTGAGGGCTTATTAGACATGAGGATAGGGAGAGAGGGTAGAAGAGAAAGAAGGGAAGAGGAGTAGAATAGAGGGGGAAGATGTGGAGGGCAATGGCAGCCCCTAATAGCAACACACACACACACATAAAGAGAATGGTGAGATAAACAGATGCAGGTTGTCAGTCTTCCGTCACACAGATAAGACCGTCTCGGCAACCCTCCCCCTCTTCGGCTAGCTTTTTCTATAGCCTATGTCAATGAGGGTTAGCATTCTAGCTAACCGCTGCCGCATCCAAAATAGTTATTTTGCAAAAGATCACAACCAAATATAATATTAGCAACTGTTCAACCAATAATCAAAACGTCATTGTAAGCATATGAGAATAAAAACTTTAATCTAGGCTATGTCGGATGTTCTTACTGCAGCCAAAAGTCGCGTGCGTCTGTGCTTGACGTCAGCGTGTCGTGTACTGAAAAGGGGCCTATACACTCATCCACAGGCCAGCGATATACACACACACACAGGGTTGTGATCAATTCTGTAGTTCAGATGTGAAAGGCTCTCTGCTTTGATGACTGCTGTGGTTCTGCTGTAAGGGGTGCTGATATCACAGGCTAAACCACACCACATATCGACCGTGTCTTTGATCGGCTCAACCTCAAATCATCCTTACGTCACGGCGGCTGAGGAGAGGTGTGTGTGTGTGCCTGTGTGTCTCTGTGGCCGTGTGTTTAGTGGGAGATGGTCTGTTTTCCCATGTTTCTCGCTGTTCTTCAGTGTATAACATTGGAAATCCTGGCAGCGAGGCTTGGTTTCTCCATGTACACGCTTTTGTTATGATGTTTTGGGCTTGTTATCAATGATTTCGCAGTGATCTTGCTTCACTTGGAACCTAATCTACATCGTCTTGCCCATTGTGAGAGTGAGATTTATTTATTTGGAGTGTGATGTGCAATACAGTCTCCAATATCTTTTTTTCAGCACCACAAAGACTAACATTGGACAGTGTCTAGTTCTCGGAACAGGGAAGGGAGAGGAAGAGGGAGAGAAGAAGAGAGAGAGAGGGAGAGAGAGAGAGAAAAGAGAGAGGGGCAGGAGGGAGAGAGAGAGATGTCAACTCCACTGAAGACAAAACAAGCCAACCCAGCAAACCAAAATTGTTTTTGTTGAAGTTCCCAGAATATTCGTTAGGTCGCAGCAAATGTTCTCAGCAATGTTCTCACAAAAACTGTCCAACGTTCCTAGAACGCATTTAATCTGTTCTTTTATAGGTTTCCAGAACGTTTCGTTCGGTTGTTGGAACAGTCTGGTGAGAACATAGTGGGGACATCACAAAATATATGTTCCTAAAACACAGAAACTGACCAGTTGTGCCTATGATTCTACAATGTTTATTTTAGGCTGCAACAAAAACATTCACCTTATGTTACAAGAACCTTCCCAGAACACATTTTGTCTGCTATTAAAGGTTCCCAGAATGTTTCTTTAGATTCTGGGAAATTGAGGGGATATGAAAAGAGAGCGCTTCCCAAAACACAAAAACTTTCCAGTTGCGCTGACATTCATATCATTTTGGATCAGGGTGCACAAAACGTTCCTTTGTGGTTGCGAGAATGTTGACAGAACATTTAATTAAGGTGTGAGTACGTTACAAGTGACAGTTTCCTAAAACACAAAATATCCTCAATTGTGATGACATTCATATAATGTTTAAGTTAGGTTGCTCAGGATATTCCTATAATGGTCAAAGTTCCTTAAATTCATATTTGATAAGATAATTGGGTGAGTCCTCACATGTGTCCTATTTCACACATGTACAAGTGCATTTTTTGGCGTATCCCACTCCCCCTGAAAGTGTGGTCAGAGCCAGGGATCAGCCATTATTTACAGCAACCCTGGAACAATTACAGTTAAGTGCCTTGCTCAAGGACACAATGGTAGATTTTTCACCATGTTGGTTCCGGGGTTTGAACCAGCAGCCTTTCGGTTCCTGGACCAACACTCCTAACCGACCGCTAGGCTACATGCTGTCCTTTGAAGGTGGTGTAGAGACACATGGCATTTTAATTTAATTCATAGGACATTTGAACAGCATTTAATCATAGAAACATAACCATATATTTTACACTTTATATATTGACAATCTGCACATTATTTAGTTCATAGGACATTTGAACAGCGTATAATCATACAAGCACAACCATATTTTTTACACTACATGTTAGTGATGTGACATTTTTTTTTGTAACGTTTAAGCAGACACTTCTGAATCGGTTTTCTGCTAAAACGATAAGAACAATGAATACAATTCTACGTCAAATCCTATTGCATGGTATGACCGCTAGGAGGTACACAAACAAAACGGTAGACGAGCTACATTCCTTGCCAAATTATGACAGCTTTATCATGAATTCAAAATGGACTGGTTGATTAAATAAACACAGGTTGATTAAATTCACATCTGGTTTGATGAAGGCAAATTGCGTATTAATTAGTCTAGAGGCCTACTTTGTTTCATGTTTAACAAAAGCCTGCGCACCAAGTTTAAGCTCCCAAATCAAACACAGGGCAAAAGAAAACACGTGCCAAATGTGGGTGTATATACTGGTTAAAAAGGGAAGCAATGTAGCTTTCTAACGCTGTTAACTGTATGTCTCAACTCCCACTACAAAGGGAATGTTGAAACGGGAGTAAACGGTCAACGGTGACATTGATGAGAAAGACGCACCTGTTTCAGCAGCGCTCGCGTTGCACTTGCAGTCCTTAATTTAACAAAGTACCTCTCAACTCAAGTAGGCCATTGACAACGGCTGCATATCAACTGGAATAATTTCTATAATCAGCGCTTTTCCCCCCCATTGTTAACGACGATGACGTGCGGAGCGTCATTTCCCCTTTACGATGAAGATCGGGACGTGTTAGTGGTAGTTTGGGATAACTGACACTGTGATAAATATTTGGTGGAGGGGTCCTAGATTTCATTTGGTTTAAACGTTTTATGTACACACCCGTACTTCTTATTTTTTGACAGTCTGCACACGTGGTGTTTGTATCTGCAACGTTTGGTTCCCAAGCCAGGTCTTTTATCCTCCGCTTCACCAGGGAAGCTCGCTTACATCATCGTTTTTCAGTACATACCCATGGCAGTATGGTCAATCAGGAATGCCATGCTACCTTTTTAGACTTAGATATAACTAACCCTGGGAAATACTAGTAACTGGGTTATTCACCATCACTAAACCCATCCTCTTTATATGCTGCGTACTTCTGGGCCCACGTATGCAAGTTATCCAAGACTGTGACTGCTGATCTCACTTTTTTATCAGATCATACCAAGCGTCTCAAAGTAGGAATTATATCGGGGGAGTTTTGCTGAACAGTCCATTTTTACACAATGATTTATTTTTTACAGTCTAAATTCTGCATTTCTGACTCGATTTAAACATCTATATAAAGACATCCTCTCTTTTAGTAGATTATACCTGAGCCACGATTTCACAGTTTAAAAACATGGTTAAAGGACATGTGGGATTGAACCTGCAATCTTCAACTTTGTAGTTAGATCATTAACCCTCTGCACCACCAGGGGATACCTGTTGTGCTGCAGAAACACAGAGTCTCTTAAAATGTTCCTATCTTTTTCATACGCACAATAATATTCTTGCAATAATAAGGGAATGTTCGGTGCCACATAGGGCTGTGGAGGACACGACATTTCACCCTAAATGCACCCTAAAAAAAATCCATCCCATTTGCCGACATTGGCCATTGTGCCCATGGTGCTGAGTGCTCCGAAGCACCTCTCACTCACATGCGTCGACAACACATTATCAGGTCTTTCTCATGCCAACAGCAAAAGCACGAGCCTATGTCAATCTAGTGTCCCCCATAGTACACAAGTTGACCTATTCTGTGGGAGAAATAACTATTTCAAACTTAGTCTGGGACAATTGTGGGATGCGCTAGATCCCAAATTAATACAACCACTAGCATCCCCCCCCAAAAATGTTTACTATGTGGCTGACGCAAGAGATCAGTTTAGCTTAAAATGTTGATAAGCTATTTCTTCACATTATAAGCGCAGCAATGCGCACACAGCAGTAGGTTATAAGCGCGGATGTTCCATTAGCGGGAAAACACCATTATCAAAAGTAGGCGCAAATGTGATTATACATGTAACGCTTTTATTATAAAGTTGCATTTTTATGGTGAAAATTATCTTCCCCAAACTTGAAACACACGCTGCTTCTGTATGCCAGTTAGGCTCTATACTACTTGTAAAGCAGATTCATGTGCTGCATTTAAAAAAAATAATATTTGGCCTCTTTAGTTGTGATTCAAACCTTATCAAAATTACCAAACGGATGAGGTTGCATGGAAGGTATCAGAGTGGGCAGTTTACGCTGTGTAGGCTGTCTACAGGAGCAGGTGGGGAGAAAGGTGTATGCGTGTGATATGCGTTTGCTATGAGGAGGTCGACACACACACACACACAGCCATATTGCGTTTAACACATGCTTAAAGCTATCAAGTTGAAGTAGAGACAGATTGTAGGCATACCTGTGAAGCTCTGCTGCTGCTGTGTCCCTGTATCTGAGGAGTGCTGCTTTCTTACTTTCTAACTGCTTCCAGCCTCACACAGATGATAGGAACACATTCATATGTGGATAGCGTGGAATTGTTAGTCGACTTTGTCCCAAGTTTACCACTGCTGTAACTGTGTGTGTGTGTGTGTGTGTGTGTGTGTGTGTGTGTGTGTGTATGAGCGTCAAAAATATCTTAACTAAACTCTGTGTGGCATTTGCCCCCTTGAATGTTCTCTCCTGTTTGTATCATGCTCCTTCCCATGTGAAAGTCAAACACTGTCAAACCTAGAGTTTACCCCCTCTGTTCAGCCAGCCCACACAAAGACAGGAGCAAACAGTCCCTCTCAGACATAAATGCCAAAGAGAAGGGATTTTACACAGTGTGTGTGTGGTGTTTCAATGTGGGTCTCTCTCTCTCTCTCATCTGTAATTATCTCTATCTCCCACTCTGTTGGTCAGATGTCTGTTTTAAACAGTGAAATGAGTGTCCCCTGCTTTCTCAGATCCTTTTTCTTGGCCCGTTGGTTTCTGTTTACCATGTTGATGTTTTGCAGCTATTTCTGGTCCCGGGACGTGTGTGTGTGTGAACATCTACACTGTAATAACATTCCTGTAATTTTACAGTAAATTACTGGCAACTAGTTGCTGTAAATGTACAGTAAATATTATATAGTAGTCTTACTATAATCATAATACAACAATTTACTGTATTTTACAGTTTAATTATCTGCATAATTTCTATGAAATTACTGTATGTTGCTGTATTCTAATTACAGCAAAACCCTTGTAATGTATTATATTTACTGTATTTTTACTGCAACTCAGTTGCCAGTGAATTACTTAAATTTCACAGGATTAATACTACAGTAAAATCTTGTAAATAGTTACATTTACCGTATTTTCCTCAGCTACACAGTTGACAATAAAATATTGTAATTGTACAAGATAATTCTTACAGTATTTTTTTTTTCACCTTTATTTAACCAGGTAGGCAAGTTGAGAACAAGTTCTCATTTACAATTGCGACCTGGCCAAGATAAAGCAAAGCAGTTCGACAACATACAAAAACACAGAGTTACACATGGAGTAAAACAACATACAATCAATGATGCAGTAGAAAAAAAATAAGACTATATACAATGTGAGCAAATGATGTGAGATAATGGAGGTAAAGGCAAAAAAATGCCATGGTGGCAAAGTAAATAAAGTATGGCAAGAAAAAAACACTGGAATGGTAGATTTGTAGTTTGAAGAAAGTTAAAAGTTAAAATATAAATATAAATAATATGGTGCAAAGGAGCAAAATAAATAAAATAAATAAATACAGTAGGGGAAAAGGTAGTAGTTTGGGCTCAATTAAAGATGGGCTATGTACAGGTGCAGAGATCTGTGAGCTGCTCTGATAGCAGGTGCTTAAAGCTAGTGAGGGAGATAAGTGTTTCCAGTTTTAGAGATTTTTGTAGTTCGTTCCAATCATTGGCAGCTGAGAACTGGAAGGAGAGACGACCAAAGGAGGAGTTGGCTTTAGGGGTGACCAGAGAGATATACCTGCTGGAGCGCGTGCTACAGGTGGGTGCTGCTATGGTGACCAGTGAGCGGAGATAAGGGGGGACTTTACCTAGCAGGGTCTTGTAGATGACCTGGAGCCAATGTGTTTGGCGACGATGATGAAGTGAAGGCCAGCCAACGAGAGCATACAGGTCGCAGTGGTGGGTTGTATATGGGGCTTTGGTGACAAAACGGATGGCACTGTGATAGACTGCATCCAGCTTGTTGAGTAGGGTATTGGAGGCTATTTTGTAAATGACATCGCCGAAGTCGAGGATTGGTAGGATGGTCAGTTTTACGAGGGTATGTTTGGCAGCATGAGTGAAGGATGCTTTGTTGCGAAATAGGAAGCTAATTCTAGATTTCACTTTGGATTGGAGATGATTGATGTGAGTCTGGAAGGAGAGTTTACAGTCTAACCAGACACCTAGGTATTTGTAGTTGTCCACAAATTCTAAGTTAGAACCGTCCAGAGAAGTGATGCTGGATGGGCGGGCAGGTGCAGGCAGCGATCGGTTGAAGAGCATACATTTAGTTTTACTTGTGTTTAGGAGCAGTTGGAGACCACGGAAGGAGAGTTGAATGGCATTGAAGCTCGTCTGGAGGGTTGTTAACACAGTGTCCAAAGAAGGGCCAGAAGTATACAGAATGGTGTCGTCTGCGTAGAGGTGGATCAGAGATTCACCAGCAGCAAGAGCGACATCATTTATGTATACAGAGAAAAGAGTTGGCCCAAGAATTGAACCCTGTGGTACCCCCATAGAGACTGCCAGAGGTCCAGACAGTAAGTTAAATTTGTAGCATCAAATAATTGGCATATATATTACCCTTACAGAATTTCCACATGTGCGAGGATATTGGAAATTTACCAAAGCCTATTGGACGATAACTTGTTTTTATCTACGACAGAAGAATGTATAACTGACTTTTTCTGACATAACATACAGTACCAGTCAAAAGTTTGGACACACCTACACATTCAAGGGTTTTCTTTATTTGTACTTTTTTCTACATTACATAATAATAGTGAAGACATCAAAACTATGAAATAACATATATGGAATCATGTAGTAACCAAAAAAGTGTTAATCAAATCAAAATATATTTTACATTTTAGATTATTCAAAGTAGCCATCCTTTGCCTTGATGACAGCAGCCCCCCCTGTGAAAATCTTCTCAACACTGCAGTGTTGAGGTAAAACTACCAAAACTATTGCTGATGGTTTACGTGAACAATCAAATTAAATAGAATGAAAGCCCCGATCAGCAGGTATAGCCAGATGAGAGTTGGTTCTCCGGCAGTAGCTTAGGCTACTTTTATTCCGGTAAAAACACCATTATCAACATCGCATTTGATAACAATAAATAGCCTAGCAAATTACATAGATTGTCACTCAATGATTAAAGCCTAGTACTGCGCAAGCAATTTTACGAACTTTTCAATGCTGAAGGTGACGTGCACATGTGCAAGATCAGGAATAGGCCTATACCTCTTGTTGGTCAGCGTGTGAAGCTGCGCACTGTGCGCAGTTTGACTAGGCTACTGATATTGCCTGGTTTTTTTTGGCATTCAAAATTACTTGTAGATCAATAACTGTCACAGTTCTAAGCTTAGTTCGACACTGGAGGAGAGGTCACATCAATTGTCACAAAATATTCGGTATTTTTGGAAGGTAGAATGAAAGTAATATGAGCAAAACATTTTGGTGAACCGGTAGTTCGTAATGTTTGAATCGATTTTCTGACCGATGCATGCTACATTTGGACCGGTTTGTCCCAAACCAATGCAAATCTTAAACATTTGAACCAAGGTTACATTCCTAATAACCAGTGTAGACACATACCAATAAAGTAATTCGTATCCAACCTATAAGGGGGGGTAAAACATAACTCGGTAGCAAACCTAATAGAGCAACAGGAAGTATAGTGGTCAAACAGATTTGGTGCCGGAACTGTTCCTGACTGCTCCTTGAACTGTTTTGTGATTACATTCTCATTGGTTCACAGTCTATCGTCGTCTTCAAAAGGATTAACACGTGGATTAATAGTGCCACGTTTTTTCCCCCACAACTTTTCCAGACTTTCTGCTCATCACCTTCCCTGTCTGTTGATGCCCATGAAGCCTCTAAAAACAATAAAACAGAGAGAAAGAGGGAGAGAGAGAACAATTGAATAGCTGTAAACGATATTCTCTTTTCCAAGTAAACAAACCGTGTGTGTTGTGTGCCTTCATCGGAGGCACCATCAGAAACAGCCTCTAGGTAGAGGTCGAGTAGTTTTAAGAGGCCTGGGTAGGTGTACGGTCTGGCCTATCAGAGAGCAAGGTGGAGCCACAACCATATTGCCTAAAACCATACACCACATATCACCACCATCCACTGGTACACTGCTGCACAAATCCAGCCAACTTCTGAATCACAGTACTAAACCACACTATCTGCAAGTTAGTGAAAAGGAGGCCCGGCAGGCTGCCTACAGCTATATATAAGGCATATACACAGGCAGCCCAATTCTGATCTTTTGCCCAATAATTAGCAGAAGAGCTGATCTGCCTGTGTAAACCAGACCTAAATGAGTTGGCTTGAGTTTTAGATTACCTTTGAACAAACTCAGGTGTGCACGAGGCCTCCTCCAGACACTGCAGATTGAAGTTGTAGTACCTTGCAAAGAGTGCAGTCATCCCGTTCACAAAGTTGGTATGTGGCCCGACGACACCTGTCCTTCAATGAACAGCATTCAGGCTGTGGGTTTCATCAACGTCTCTCCTGAAGTACTGTAGATAAACCTAATGATACGGGATCATCTTTTCAATATATACCTTTTTCCAGCAACCACCCCCATAGGACCCCCGCCCCTCCCCTCCCCCCAAAATTGTTAGTGCCCAACACAATCACATGCTCAATCCCAGTACTTGGCTTCCTTTACATAGCAAACTTTAATGAGAGGAGGTCTATACAGTACCTTGTACAATCAACCGAGGGGTGCTGAGTAAGGGAAACAGATCGTTGGATGTCAGAAGCTGTGGCAGACGGCTGGAAAATAATACAGTAAAATACAGTATATTACAACTCAGTGGTGTGTGTGTGTGTGTTTGAGTGAGAACTTACATCAGCCTGAAGGAAGACGCCCTCCTTAGGTTCTTTAAAGTAAGCCAAAATGACGAGCATGACGCAGATGGCCTTGTTAGTGTCCTCGTTTTCTTGAAAGGCAGACAAGACTTGAACCCCTGGGTTGGCCTTTGTTGACTTGACAGAACTTCAGGATTGTCTGGCTTCTCCTCTCAATGGCCTCCGGCAGCTTCTGTAGGGTGGGAATGTCAGTTGAGAGATGGAAGTGGGAGTATAGGCCCCTCCGTGAGAACAGAAATGGCCATCCTTCCTTGACATCTGACGTGGAGGGTGGAGGGTTTCCGTTCAGGTAGCGCTGCTGTAGTGAATATGCCTTCTCAAGTATCTTCTCTCTGCTTCTCCCATCCCTTCTTGTGAGTAAATTTGCGCCATCTCTCTCTTCATCTCTTCCAAGGTCTCCTCTGTTTCCCCCCGAGGGGAGGCCTTCAGGTTGCCACCTAACACACCCGTACTGGTCCACTAGGCCTCTTGATGTGTTTCTTCCTTCTGCTGACTCGCCGCCGCGCCAGTGTGCTATCCCGGTTTACATGTTCTACTCTTGTTTTGATCTGGTTTAGAAGCGAGCCAAAGCCATGTCCAATTACCTCTTCATCTAGGTAGACATCAGTAAAACTTCTTGGGTACTCTCGAATGATACTCCTAACAACATTGTGACATATTGCTCTGGACAGATTAAGATTGTGCTGGCGCATTTGATCGACGACCAATCTCACCCTCTCTATTCTGTCTCCTGCTGATGGTCTTGTATGTTGTACCACTGCTGTACGGATTCCAGCTGGCATCCTGTCCCAGCTGACTCTAAAGTTTATAGGCCATGGTCTACTGAGGAGTGGGGATAAAGGCAACATGTTTGAGGTGCTTGGAGTGCTCGGGGAAGAGAGGGGTGAGGAGGGGCCAGGTTCTGAGTATGATTAAATTAATCCGCGTTCTGGAAGAACAAAGCACACAAAGCATTTTGGATTTCAGATGAAATGTTTCTTATGAGGCAACAGTACGGAATGTCACCTTTTACATGAGGGTATTGTTTTACCATTTAGAAATAAAATACTTTATGTACTTTGTGCCCCTATTTGAAGATGTCATAAGTATTTGGACATATTCACTTATAGGGTATTAAAGTAGTCAAAAATGTAGTATTTGGTCCCATATGTCTTGCCCACAATTACTACATCAAGCTTGTGACTCTATAAACTTGTTGGATGCATTTGCATTTGGTTGTGTTTTAGGTTGTGTTTTGCCCGATTAGTAACTGAATGATGAAATTAGAGACTGGATTGCTGCAATATTATTATTTTTTTCTCATAAAATGTGCAACCAGCAACTTTATCAGAACACATTTTCATTTACATGTCTGAGGTCTATTATGGGACTCAATAGGATATTAAAGTCAGGACAATACAAGCAAGTCAAAGACCAAAACAAAACTCAGAACAGTTTTTAAACTCGGCAACAGCTGTTCTGTGTACTAACTGTTCTATATGGTTCAGAATACTGGAGGATGACCTAACACAACCCAAATAAATGATCTGCCTTTCATACAACCTTCTTTTGAAAATACATATTCCATCTACTGGTCTAAGATCATATCTAATCAAGACCTCATCAAACTGGCAAAACAGGATGGCATGTCAACGATCAAGCAAAGGCGGTGGAGGTGGATCAGGAAATGGAACCTCCTCTACCAGAGTGGCACTTCCCTGCACACTTGAAGACAATGTAAAACAACATAGTGTATAACAGTAGAGGCAGAGCTCCAGCAACACCAGCTCAGCCGGGGCACAATAGAGAAGACTTCCCAGGACAGACAAAAGTGGAAGACCCTTGTTGATGCCCTATGCGCCAGCCGGCGCAATGGGAGTGAGTGACAGTTGAGGTCTATCATCTCTTTATACTGCATGTTCTTTATCTTCAAGTTTCCCGCTGCTCGTCAGTCTTCTGCACTGAATTGGTCGGAGGAAGTTTGCAACAAAATTAACAGAATCATGGTGAACTATGACCAGCTGAATCCTGCCAACATGTAGTTCTTCATAATCTTTTCCAAGCAAAAAAAAGCCTTTTGAACAAAGTACCCTTAACTGTCACTTGATTTGTAGCCTTTTGACTCTAAATCAAAATTCCTTGATTCTGTCATTGTAGTCATTCATGTAGAACTCAGTGCTCTTTTCCACTTGTATACATTGTGGGAACAGGTTGCCTGCACTTAAGTAGGCCTGGAGAAGCTGGTGTCACTCTAGAAGTGTTTTACACAGGTTTTTGAAGTTGTGGAACTTTCTGGCACATTGCTTGAAGAAAGTATTTAAACCAAAAAAATGTATTTCACCTTTATTTAACCAGGTAGGCCAGTTGAGAACAAGTTCTCATTTACAACTGCGACCTGGCCAAGATAAAGCAAAGCAGTGCAACAAAAACAATCAAGTATGCTTGCTCTCAAACCTTAAAGTCCAAAGGCGAATAAGTGGACCAAAGTGGGCAATGAGCTCTGGATAGTGACATAGGTAGTGATGTTTTGGTTTAAGGGCATGGTCAGGACAAAGCTCTCTCCTAAAGGTGATGTACTCCTTAATGAGGAGATACTGATATAAGCCACCTGACCTGCTGTGACAGGTGAGGTAGCAATCTGAGAAAGCACCAATTTTGCACTGCATGTTGTAACGCCCTGGCCATAGAAAGGGTTTTTTTGTTCTTTATTTTGGTTAGGCCAGGGTGTTACATTGGGTGGGCGTTCTATGTTCCTTTCTCTATGTTTTTGTATTTCTTTGTTTTGGGCCGTGTGTGGCTCCCAATCAGGCACAGCTGAAGCTCGTTGTTGCTGATTGGGAGTCACACATAAGGAGCATGTTTTTCCTTTAGATTTTGTGGGTAATTGTTTCTGTTTTGAGTATTTTTCCTAACAGGACTGTTTGCTGTCGTTTTTGTTCATTTTTGTAGTGTTCTCTTGTTTTTTTTAAATTAAAATTCTAATGATGAACACATCCTCTGCTGCACCTTGGTCTACTCTCTCTCACGACAGCCGTTAGACATGTCCACTGAGCCTTTCACTACGAGGAGAGATGTTTGTCGTTGGCATCGTTTCCCTGATGTTTGAATACATTTTTGCATCGGTTGAGTTGTAAATAAGTCAAATGTTTCTCCTGAACTAACCGAGCAATAAACAAAGCTAGATCATAGGAAACTATGCACTCAAACAGGCCATGCCCTAGACATGGTACCAGGCTGGTAAACGTGGAAGTAGGCTAGCTGACTGAAAGGCGAGTGGAATTTCACACCACACACCGAATCTGTTGCACTTGCAGCTAAATCCTGCAAATGGGTTCGATATGACTGTATGGTTCTTGCTGTGCCACACAAGTTCTGAAAGTGTTTCTAGCAATATCACAGTAGTGACAGAAAGTAATGCTCTTACTGAAATTCTCCAGAAACCCCCAATGCAATGAGATCCTAAATTGTCTCCTAAAAGTACCTTTTAGAACTCGCCCATCACTTATCTTAATTCCACTCTCCTCCAGAGCTTTCAGATCTTTGATGAGAGGGTCAAGTACTTTTGTCTAGGCCAAAATATTGAAAATCCTGCTCTCTACACAGGTGAACAAGCTGCGTATGATCTATAGCTGATATAATATCTGTCAGAGGAAAGTAAATTGCAAAAACGTTGTTTTTTTTCAGGAACCGAGTGGATTGACAACTTCAAATGAATCCTGATAGAGTATCAGAGAAACAGAAGACGGCTCAGTTTTAAACAATGGATTCCCCTGAACTCCCCTCCCATCCTGTACATTCTGAAATTCACTGTTGAGGGTTGGGCATGTGTTGCGGCATGCTTCTCACATACAGACTCACTTTTAAAAAGTGCAGACAATGTCTGCTGTACAGGTACATCCTGGAGAAAAACATTCTTTACCATTATCATAATTACCCAAGAACAGGGGCACAGGCTCAACGTAATATAAATAATTTTTAAAAGCAGTCTTCTGCTTTTAGGTCTGTGCTTAAAATTCCACTGTTGCAGGCCTTAAGGAGATCCTCTTTCTTTATGTCATCTATAATGCTGCTTATCAGTGGCCTCTGGGATTCCAAGGCCAGTCAACTTATCACTTAGTTTCTTAAGTAAATGTGCCAGGCCAATGTCATAGACATTCTGAAACTCCTCTTTAATAGTTTGAATAGTAGTTGCAGGCAACAATAGTTTAGCTTGCAGTTACAAATAAAAGTGTTATGTTTTTATAAAGAAAACATAATCGACAGAAAAAAGCTCTTCCGGCTCATCTAAGCTATCGGATGTCATAGGCACACTGGCATGACCCAAAGGTTCAACTGCAACATGTCAGTCTAGCACAGAGTCATCTAGATGTTTTACACCATTGTTTTGATGTTTCCTAGAAACATGGGATGCAAAACTTGACATAACAGTGGACTTGATGTCACAATCTCTAAATGGGAAATTGATTTCTAATCCTTTTTTTTGTTTTTTTTATTAGTAGTAACCCCTTTTTCTCCCCAATTGGTAGTTACAGTCTTGTCCCATCGCTGCAACTCCCGTATGGACTCGGGAGAGAGCCATGCGTCCTCCGAAACGCGACCCAGCCAAGCCGCACTGCTCACTTAACCCAGAAGCCAGCTGCACCAATGTGTCAGAGGAAACACCGTACAACTGGCAACCATGTCAGCGTGCATGCACCCAGGCCCGCAACAGGAGTCGCTAGAATGCAATGGGACCGAGGACATCCTGGCCGGCCAAACCCTCCCCTAACCCGGACGGTGCTGGCCCAATTGTGAGTCGCCTCATGGGTCTCCCGGTCGCAGTCGGCTGCGACACAGCTCGGGATCGAACCCGGATCTGTAGTGACGCCTCAAGCACTGCAGTGCCTTAGACCGCTGCGCCACTCGGGAGGCCCATTTCTAATCCTTCTTGAATGTGTGCCTTCAAGTGATGAACAAAAGAGGTTAAGGTGTCACACCCGACTGCACAAGACTGAACCACACATTTTAAGGGTGTGTCGCAGTGTTGTTGACAATCTCTCAGCACAGACCCATCAGCTTTATTATTTCTATACATATGTGCTTTAAGAGCAGTGAATTTATGGTATGTTGGTGAGCGTTCAGGCACCCCACATTGATAGGTAAAATTACATGTGTTACTGTGCAGCTTTATGTGCTGAGTGAACTCAAAACCAGTAACAGACACATGGTCACAGGTATTACATTTGCAATGGAACATTTTGACCAAATGGCTGAGGTAAACAAAACCAGAAATAAGACAGGTAAGCAGCAGACAGAACCACTACTAATACTACACTCAAGACTCCCACAACCAATAAAATTGGCAGCCACTCAGCGCAAGCACACAAAATGTCCTCTTTACCTTTTGTAGTTCAACTTTAGTATTGCTTAATTGCTTAAACACAAATGTTTCTAAGATGATGTTGGCGAACTAACATTTAGCTAGTTAAATCACACCACGTATCAGAGGTATCTAACGTTACCTAACGTTAGCCTCTCTAACGCCCAACTACTACACCACTATTACACCTTTTTGATAACCACAACTACTCGAATAAAGCCAAAATATACTAAATTATTGCCAGCTCTGCTCAATTATCGCCTCTCTGCTTTGTGCAACTAAATAGCTTTTTGTGCGAAGATTTTGCAGTAAAATAGATGCGGAATGGATGAAATCTCAGTCAGGCTTCTACTGTTAGCTTACGACTAGTAGTCGTGAGAACAGATACAGAAAATACATTTATCTTTATCACCATTGGTTGATGCTACTCATGCGTAGGCCATTTTGGAAACGGGCAGCTCCAGATAGGTTGACGCTCCCTAGGTGACAGCACCACACTGTCTTTGGTGACAGACTGGTCAGACGAGCCAGGCTGTCCCCTGCTGCACTTACGCTAGTAGCCCATCCACCGCAGCACAGCTAGGCTAACATAGCCCGCAGATAACATTGCAATCACAAACATGCATTCCTCAAATGCTGCTAGTCAACCACTGTATCCAAGGAGCTGTTCTTGGAGCTCATGTTAAGTTAGTTAACGTTACACGCACAGCAAGCTGCTGTAACGTCAGGCTAGCTAGCTAGCTCGCCCATATGTCAAACATGAAAAAAATAACGTCAGCTAGGCTAAGTCATTGTGTCCTGATGAAAGAAGTTGTCCGAAACATGTCTGCAATAAAATAATAGTTGAAGGGAGTTTGTTGCAAGCCTGTAAAGTTAGCCTATAACATTAAGTAATCCAAGCATTCACTTCTCTTGAATTCAAAATTGGTCTCTGGCTGGCAGTGGCGATCCTTCTTCGATTAGTCATATTTACATAATGGTAAAAAATTTTACTAAACAAGCATTGCCATTCACAATAAAACCATGAATACAGTACAATATTGTGAAATGTTATTGTAAAATCACAGCTATTTTTAACAGTGTATACGCATTAATGGTCGCACAAAAACACACACTTACACAAATACAACCACACACACACCACCAGACCCTAGACCCCAGCCACACAGCTGAGCCCAACAGCTGGTGTCTGTACCCCAGGGTGGTGTGTGTGTGTGTGTGTGTGACTGTGTTTGTGACTGTCTGTGTGTGTCGGGGGGGGTTTATCTGTCTGGGCTGGAGATGGTTAGCTAGGCAGCCATGTGGATTAAGGGATCAGGGCTGGTGTCAGACAAACAGTGGATTACTGCTGTAAAGCTGCCCTCTCTGGCCCGAGCCTGAAACTGAGACCAGAGGCTCGCCAAGAGGCCTCCCCCACCGCCTTGCACCCATCCTGGGCCACCTGACTTATTAAGGCCCTGGATTAGCACACAAAGGAGCAGGACCTTGGAAGACCCCGGGCCTCTTGGTCTGTAATAACAGTGGTAATTGAGTGTGTTACTGTAGCTTTGCCCATGAATGCCAATCATGCAGGATTGTGTGTGAGTGTGTGTGCGTGTGTGGGCTGGTGTATGTGGTGGGCGTACGTGTGCACGGGTATGTGTGTGTTTACATGTCAAGTCATTCATGTTGACAGTATGCTTATGACTATGTGGGCACTGATTGTTTAGTGTGTGTATGTATTTGCACTCTGTATGCCTACTCGTGTGTGTGTGTGTGTGTGTGTGTGTGTGTGCGTGCGTGTCTGTTACATCTTGTGTTTTCCTCTCCCCTTCCCCAGAGCTATGACTGGAGGTCTTATGTAACATGTTTGTTCAAGTGCCCTCCGAGATGCCAAGTCACTGTCACACAGCCCAGCCTGCAGGATAGAAGAGGAGGAGAGAGAGGAATGGGGGCTTTTTCCTCTCATGTCTGTCTTCTGCTCTGTCATTTCCACCAGCCCACTTCCAAGCCTTAGGCAGCAGTAGGGAGGGGGTTGGATGGGTGGGTGGGTGGGACACACACACACACACACATTCACGCACATATTGTACCAACACACACACACACACACACACACACACACACACACACACACACACACACACACACACACACACACACACACCCCCCCCTATTATTGGATGAACATGTGTGTGAGTGTGTCTGTCGGGAGGACGCAGCTTCTTATCATAATCCTCCTTACTAAAGAAACGGAGCGGAGCAGAATGAGCCCTCTGTCCCTGACTGTGACTGTGCGGAGCTGCTGGTGTAGGAGAGAGACAGGAGTGGAGCACTGAGCAGACGTAACAGGGCCTGTCTCTCACTGTAGAAGAGCCACTGACGAGAAGAGATGACATTTAAACTGGACAAACTGTACAGGCTGTTTCGCATGCACAGAGAGGCGCTGGATGGTGTGAGCAGGACACGGACATAGAGATGTGGTAAGTGGTTTGAAATTGTAAGAATTGGTCACCTTGCATTGGGCGAATATGATAGTTGTATCGATTGTGTTGTCTACTTGTAGTGAGTGAATATGATATTTTGACTGTTCATTCATTTTGAGCTGCGTGATTTGAATGTGGGGTGTTTATAGTGATGATACTGAGGTTCATTTGCTCTGTAAAACAAAGGGGCATATCTTGGCTGTGGTGGTCCTGGCTGACTCTGGCATGGGCCTTTGGTAGAGTAATTTAGCTTTGGCTGTAGTTGGGCGATTTGTCTGTGATCCATTTTGGCTATGGCTCTGTAATTTAGCTTTGACACTGTCATGTGTCTATAGAGCTGCAATGAGGTTCTGGCAGGTGATTAACAGCCTGCAGAGTTGGTGATATTTTGGTGATATTAGGTTGACAGCAGAGCAGATGGCCCAGTGACAGCTGTCAGCACTGGGAATGACACAGTTGCTAATGGCTAGCCGGGTGGCTAGTGAAGTAGCTTACATAGGCTATTGCAGGCTAATTCAGATTTGTGCTAAAACAGCTTTGTGCTGAACATTGTTGTCATATCAATTGCGGTATAATTGTTTATTTGCTCTCCCCTGTCTGAGTTTCATATGGGCCTACACCCGAGTGATTGCAACAGGTTTGTTTATAACCCAAAAACAGTTTGACTATCATCCATCATATTTACACTTTAGTTAAAGCAATGTATGCAAAGAAAGGGCTCTTGCTATCCCATCACTTTGCTCTCTTTCGTTCCTTGACAATCTTTGGTAGGAAATATGAGAGACGGCTGCTCTCCCTACATGTTAGTGAGAACTATCCCCCGGCGGCTCAGAAATAGCACCATACTAATCCATATTCATCAATCTCATCATCATAATCAGACTGATACGGGCCGTCATGTAAAAGGTGTCATAAGTGGCAGAGCGGCGCTAGCATAGACCTTACATGTGTCATCACTGTATGATTGGCTGAGTCTGTACAGCACTGAACTTTACAGCACACACTGTCGGGCTTGTACTGTAGCTATGAATCACGACTTAATGCTGTCAGATTTATACATGAGTAAATTTAGAGGGAACAGCGAGATAAAGAGATGGGAGACGGAGACAGAAAGAGAGGAGGAAGATAGGGAGACCGAAGTAGAGAGGAAGGGAGAGAAACGGTTTGAAACAATCTTTATTTTCTGTCTTTTTCACTTCTAACCATACCTCTCTGTGAATGGGGCTCATTAGCGAGGGAATAGGAGAGGAGAAAAGGGAAGAGAAGGGCAAATGAGGAAAGAGGAAGCAACCAAGAATGAGGAAATGTACAGTAAGTCGCTGTCATACAGATGCTGTAACGTAGACGCTGGGAGTCGGAAAGCAAGTGCAGGTGGTGAGTTTAATAATAAACGGAACATGGAACCATATAACAAACACGAGTAGCGTATATACATGAAACACATACACAATACTGACTGGAGAAAGAACCTAAGGGAGTGCCAGATATAGGGGAGGTAATAAGTGAGGTGGAGTCCAGGTGTGCCTGATGATGACGTGCAGGTGCGCGTAATGATTGATGCCAGGTGTGTGTAATGATGGATCCCAGGACCGGTGGTTAGTATACCGGTGACGTCGAACGCCGGAGGGGAGGAGCAGGAGTAGACGTGACAGTACCCCCCCCTGACGACGCACGGCTCCAGCCGCAGGACGACTCCGGCCAGAAGGATTGTCCCCGAGGACTAGGAGCGAGCCGAAGGTGGAAATCACAGATGATGTTGGGATCCAGAATGTCCTCCACCGGAACCCAACACCGCTCCTCTGGGCCATACCCCTCCCAGTCCACCAGATACTAGAGCCGACCCCCACGATGTCGGGAGTCCAGTAGAGATCTGACGGCATAGGCCAGACCCCCTCAATGTCCGGGGGGGGGGGGGGGTCGTGGGGGACAGCATCAGCTAGACATTTTCATTTTAGTCATTTAGCAGACGCTCTTATCCAGAGCGACTTACAGTAGCGAATGCATACATTTCATAAATTTTTTCCCCCGTACTGGTCCCCTGTGGGAATCGAACCCACAACCCTGGCGTTGCAAACACCATGCTCTACCAACTGAGCCACACGGGACCAGGGGACCAGGAACCACCGGCTTGAGAAGGGAGACATGATGAAAAGAAGGTGAGATACTGTAACCTATACCTATAACCAAAGCTGTAACCTATACGTCACCTCGTTGACCCTCCGGAGAACCATGAACGGCCCCACAAACCGGGGGCTCAACTTCTTGCAAGGCAGGCAGAGTGGGAGGTTCCTGGTAGAAAGCCAGACACGATCCCCAGGGTGGTACACGGGGGTCTCCCTGTGGTGGCGGTCTGTCTGCTCCTTTTGATGGTGGATGGCACACTGGAGTCTCACGTGAGCATCGCTCCACATTTCTTCTGCGTGCCTGAACCACTCATCAACCGCAGGTGCTTTGGTCTGGCCCGGGGTCCACGGAGCCAGGGCCGGCTGAAAACCCAGAACACACTGAAAGGGGGTCAACCCAGTGGAGGAGTGACGTAGCGAGTTCTGGGCGTACTCCACCCATGCCTTCCGATGAAATTGGCACTTCTCAGCATTGACAAACAGGTGCTTTCCAGGACTGCTCGAACGTGAGTGATGTGATTCTCCAGGGTAGCCGAGTAGACCAGGATGTCATCGATATACACGACCACCTGGCGTCCGAGCATGTCCCTGAACACCTTAACGAATACCTGGAACACTGACGGAGCATTGGCTAAACCAAATGCCATCACCAAGTACTCGTAGTGATGATCAGACATCGTGCTAAATGCAGTCTTCCATTCATCCTCCCAGATACGGATGAGATTGTATGCACTCCGCTGGTCCAGTTTGGTAAAGAACCAGGCCCCGCAGAGCTGTTCTATGGCTGCCGGCACCAACGGGTGTTAAGGCTGGGCGCTGCTGGTGAAGAAGTCGAGGTACTCATAATGGCCTGAGGTAGTACTAAATGCCGTCTTCCACTCGTCTCCCTCCCGTATACGCACCAGGTTGTAAGCGCTCCTGAGATCCAGTTTAGTGAAGAAGCACGCCCGGTGCATTGACTCAATCTCCATGGCGATGAGAGGTAGCGGGTAACTGTACCTCACCGTGATTGAATTGAGACCTCGATAGTCAATGCACAGGCGCAGACCTCCCTCCTTCTTCTTCACAAAAAAGAAACTCGAGGAGGCGGGTGAAGTGGATGACCGAATGTACCCCTGACGCAGAGTTTCAGAGACATATGTCTCCATAGCCTCCATCTCTGCTTGCGACATGGGATACACGTGACTCCTGGGAAGTGCAGCGTCCACCAGGAGATTTATTGCACAATCCCCCCGTCGATGGGGTGGTAATTGAGTCGCCTTCTTTTTACAGAAGGCGAGAGCCAAATCGGCATTTTCTGGGGGGATGAGCACGGTGGAAACCTGGTCTGGACTTCACCGTGGTAGCACCAACGGAAACTCCTACACAACTCCCAGAGCATTTACATTTACATTTTAGTCATTTAGCAGACGCTCTTATCCAGAGCGACTTACAGTAGTGAATGCATACATTTAATTTTCATTTCATAATTATTTTTTTTCTGTGCTGGCCCCCCGTGAGAAACGAACCCACAACCCTGGCATTGCAAACACCATGCTCTACCAACTGAGCTACAGGGAAGCACTCTCGCGACCACCCCTTGAGAGCCCTCTGTTGCCATGAAATGGTGGGGTTATGACGAGCCAACCAGGGAAGGCCTAGTTCTACGGGAAACGCAGGAGAATCAATGAGAAAGATTCTCTCCTCGTGACCCCCCTGCGTCACCTCGTGACCCCCTGCGTCTCAATAAACAAGTGAACAACAGAGGGCTCTGGATGAGAGTGGTGCAGACTCACCTGGGGTGACACCAGAGTGCCCTGCCTGCTGCCTCGACTCCCAGAGGAACCAACCCGGCACCAACCTGCAGTGTGCCCTCTGCGGCCACAGATGGTGCACAAGAAGGCCCCTCCTCCAGCCTCCCTACGCACAGCCCCTCCCAGCTCCATGGGCACCGGAGCGGGGGGGGGCTGGAAGATGGAACTGACAGAGCCTCCTCTGGATGTCTGCGGGTGATCAACAGGTTATCCAACCGAATGGACAGGTCCACCAGTTGGTCGAAGGTAATGGTGGCATCCCTGCAGGCCAACTCCCGCCGGACGTCTTCTCGCAGGCTGCATCGGTAGTGGTCGATGAGGCCCTGTCGTTCCATCCCGCTCCGGCGGCCAAGGTCCGAAACTCCAGTGTGAACTCCTGTGCGCTCCTCGTCCCCTGCCTCAAGTGGAAGAGCCTTTCCCCCGCTGCTCTCCCTTCGGGCGGATTGTCGAAGACGGCCCGGAAGCGGCGGGTAAACTCCTCGAAGTGGTCCAACGCGCATCTCCTTCTCCCCACACGGCGTTGGCCCACTCCAGGCCTCGCCCCGAGAGGCACGAGACGAGGGCGGACTCCCTCTCTCTTCCTGAGGGAGCTGGATGAACGGTGGCCAGGTATAGGTCCAGTTGTAATAGGAACCCCTGGCACCGTGCTGCCGTCCCACTGGGAACAGATACAGGAGGGACGTGTAGAGTTGTCCCCGGTTGTGCTGGTTGAGGCGCTGGAGAGACTCCCTGTCTCTCCCAGCGGTCGAAGGTATGGACAACGCGATCCATCATGGCACCGAGATGTTCTATCATTGCCAAGTGTTCTTGGACGCGCTCCTCGACTCCTCTGACCGGGGTACCTGCTCCTGCTGACTCCATAACACGGTGTGAAATTCTGTTAAGGCTGGGCACTGCTGGTGAAGAAGTCAGGTGCAGGAGAGCAGAGAGTTGTGAAACAAGTGCACACTTTATTTGGCAGGCAAAGTACAGCGTGAGAAATCACAACCTGAATAAGGTTTAAACAAACAAACCATCTACATGTACACAACACATGGAACAAACCAGCTATACGCGAAACACCATGTAACACAAAACAATTTCACACAAAGACATGGAGGGGAACAGAGGAATAAGTACATGCAGTGTGATTAGGGAATGCAAACCAGGTGTGAAGGAAACAAGACAAAACAAATGGAATGATGAAAATGAAGCGGCGATGGCTAGAAGACCGGAGACGTCGACCGCCGAACACTGCCCGAACAAGGAGAGGAGCCGACTTCGGTGGAAGTCATGACAATGGGAGAGGGTAACGGTACTTTGTGGTGATTTCATTGAGTCTTCTGTAATCTAAACATAACCCTCCATCCTTCTTGGCCACAAAGAAGAAACCAGCCGACGCAGGAGAAGTGGACGTGCGGATGAAACCTTGTTTGAGCACCTCTTGGATGTAATCCTCCATGGCCTGGAACTCAGCCACTGACAGAGGGTAGATGCGTCTGCACGGAGGCGCAGACCCTGCCAGCAGGTCGATGGCACTGTCCCAGGGGGGATGAGGAGGAAGACAGGTGGCGTGGGTCTTGGAGAATACCTCCCTATTTCTTGGAGTCCACAATGGAGTTTTTAATGTGATGCTGTAGTCAGTTGTGAGTCTGAAACTGCACATGTGCATACACACACACACACACACACACACACACACAGCCTCACAAAGCTTCATGTTAAACCAGTAGCCTGTGGAGCCTTAATATGAATCTGGTCACACAGCCATAACAGCTCTGGCTCTGGGTTGAGAGTGGTTGTCTTTCAGTAAGGCCTGATATGGGACACCAATTCCAGGTCTATTGTTGGCATATTGGTGGACAGATACAATGTTGTCAACAGCAAGCACCGCTCTCATGGAAGTTCTGATATTGATTAATATGTAGACAGGAGGCACCAGATTATATTTAGGTGGGAACAGGAGACGTGGGATAGACGGATTTATTTGAGAAGGCCTGTGTGCGCCTGTATTCCCGCTTGTGTGTGCGTGTGTCTATAAGCTTGCCCCTCTGTGTGTTCCAACACGCTAATTAGTGTGTCAAATCATCTGCTGTCACCCCTCCAAAATGAGCTTGGCTGTTAAAACAATATGTTTGCCTTTGTCTCCGCTCTAAATCCTCTGTAATCCAGCAACGAAGAGCAGCTGAATGATAGCAGCAGCAGCCTCTGAGCCAAGCGTCTGTATACTCTACCCACAATCCTCGGCATGTCGTCTGTGCCTCCGATTCACTGGGTTACACACTCCCTCCTTTGACACCTTCCTCGAAAGCGAAACAAGCAGCGGTGAATAAAGGAAACATTCTTTCATATCCTATTCATGTTTGAAGCCGCAAGCTCTCTCAGAACTTTTTATCAGAGTTCTCTCTTTTTATAATTTTCCTGTGCTTGGGAGGCTACAGCTCTTGTTGCCAGCTCTGGGGTTTCTAGGGTAACACACGTTTGACAGCTGTTGTTACTTCAAATCAAATGTTATTGGTCACATACACATGGTTAGCAGATGTTATTGCGAGTGTAGCGAAGTGCTTATACTTTTGGTTTTTCATCCCGTTGAGCTGCGAGGGGATTGCCGTTAATAGGAAGTCAAGAAAGTTTTGGCAAGAAGAGTCGCTTTGGATCAAGACCAGGCTTTAAATGAGTGAGACCACCTCAGAAACATGGCTAATTAGCGCTAATTGGGTCTGTCTAGTGTTAGCATGCTGTTAGCATTCTGAGGCAAAGTGCTAATTTGAAAGAATTTGCACCTGGAGAGTGGTGTTAACTTCAAACCCAAGCTCTAGCTGCATCCAGGGTGAAATGTCAATGTTCTAATGCAATTCCAAGGCCTGCTAAATTAACATTTGTGCTAATTGGAACTTACCAGTGTTAGCATGCTGTTAGCATTCTTTGGCAAAGACAAGTACTAATTTCAGGGAATTGGCTCCTGTAGTAGAGCTGTAAAGACTGAATGTAGACTATGGGAGTGCACAGGGTGAAATGTTGATGCTGGTGAATACCATTTGAAAGCTAATGGTTAACTGAAAAGTTAGTTTGAATCGTTTGGTATTAACGATAGCATTCCGAAGTGCTAATTTCAACGATTCAACTCTTAACCTTTTCATGTGTAAGTTCCAAATATCTCTAACGGTGGCCCCAGTGTGAGTTTTTTTTATGCGCATGATGTCAGAATGCACTCACTGTTCCAAAATGTGATTGTTACGCAACAGGACAGTTAGCACGCGCTGCCCTCAAACCAAGGCTGGAACTGGAAACCATACATCCTGAGGCTGCATTTATTGTAGCCGGGGATTTTAACAAAGCTAACCTAAGTACCATACTTCTTAAATTCTATCAGCATATCGAATGCACGACAAGAGCTGGTAGCTTTCTGGATCATTGCTACTCGAACTTCCACGATGCATACAAAGCCTCCCCCGCCCTTCCTTTGGCAAATCTGACCATGACTCCATTTTGTTTCTCCCAGCCTATAGACAGAAACTAAAACAGAAAATGCCCATGCTCAGGTCAATACAACGCTGGTCTAACCAATCGGATTCCACGCTTCAAGATTGCTTCGATCACGTGAACTGGGATATGTTCCGGATAGCCTCAGACAATAACATTGATGTATACGCTGACTCGGTGAGCGAGTTTATTAGCAAGTGCATCGGAGATGTCGTACCCTCTGTGACCATTAACACCTTCCCTAACCAGAAACCGTAGATTGATGGCAGCATTCGGGCAAAACTGAAAGCGCAAACCACCGATTTTAATCATTGCAAGGCGACCGGAAACACGACCAAATAAACAGTGCAGCTATTCCCTCTGCAAGGCAATCAAACAAGCAAAGCGTCAGTATAGAGACAAAGTAGAGTCGCAATTCAACGTCTCAACCACGAGATGTATGTGGCAGGGTCTACAGTCAATCACGGATTACAAAAAGAAAACAAGCCCCGTCGCGGACATCGACGTCTTGCTCCCAGACAAATTAAACAACTTCTTTGCTCGCTTTGAGTACAATACAGTGCCACTGACACGGCCCGCTACCAAAGCCTGTGGGCTCGCCTTCTCCGTGGCCAACGTGAGTAAAACATTTAAACGTGTCAACCCTCGCAAGGCTGCTGGCCCAGACGGCATCCCTAGCCACGTCCTCAGGGCATGCGCAGACCAACTGGCTAGTACGGTTACGGACATATTCAACCAATCCCTATCCCAGTCTGTTGTACTCACATGCTTCAAGATGGCCACCATTGTTCCTGTTCCCAAGAAAGCTAAGGTAACTGAACTAAATGACAATTGCCCCATTGTACTCACTTCTGTCATCATGAAGTGCTTTGAGAGACTAGTCAAGGACCATATCACCTCCACCCTACCTGATACCCTAGAACCACTCCAATTTGCTTACCGCCCCAATAGATCCACTGACGATGCAATCGCCATCACACTGCACACTGCCCTATCCCATCTGGACAAGAGGATGTAAGAATGCTGTTCATTGACTACAGCTCAGCATTTAACACCATAGTACCTGCCAAACTCGTCATTAAGCTCGAGACCCTGGGTCTCGACCCCGCCCTGTGCAACTGGGTCCTGGACTTTCTGACGGGCCGCCCCTAGGTGGTGAAGTTAGGAAACAACATCTCCACCCCACTGATCCTCAACACTGGGGCCCCACAAGGGTTGCGTTCTCAGCCATCTCCTGTACACCCTGTTTACCCATGACTGCGTGGCCATGCACACTTCCAACTCAATCATCAAGTTTGCAGACGACACTACAGTGATAGGTCTGATTACTAACAACGACGAGACAGCCTACAGGGAGGAGGTGAAGGCCCTCGGAGTGTGGCAACAGGAAAATAACCTCTCACTCAACGTCAACAAAACAAAGGAGATGATCGTGGACTTCAGGAAACAGCAGAGGGAGCACCCCGCCATCCACACCGACGGGACAGTAGTGGAGAAGGTGGAAAGTTTTAAGTTCCTCGGCGTACACATCACGGACAAACTGAAATGGTCCACCCACACAGACAGCGTGGTGAAGAAGGCGCAACAGCGCCTCTTCAACCTCAGGAGGCTGAAGAAATGTTGCTTGTCATCTAAAACACTCACAAACTTTTACAGATGCACAATCGAGAGAATCCTGTCGGGCTGTATCACCGCCTGGTATGGCAATTGCACTGCCCTCAACAGCAAGGCTCTCCAGAGGGTAGTGCGGTCTGCACAACGCATCACCGGGGGCAAACTACTTGCCCTCCAGGACACCTACAGCACCCGATGTCACAGGAAGGCCAAAAAGATAATCAAGAACAACAACCACCCAAGGTGGTTCACCCCGCTATCATGCAGAAGGCGAGGTCAGTACAGGTGCATCAAAGCTGGGACCGAGAGACTGAAAAACAGCTTCTATTACTAGGCCATCAGACTGTTAAACAGCCATCACTAACAGAGGCTGCTGCCAACATACAGACTCAAATCTCTGGCCACTTAAATAAACAGACTTAATAAAGGTATCACTAGTCACTTTAAATAACGGCACGTTAATAATGTTTGCTTAGAGGTATCACTAGCCACTTTAAATAACCCCACTTAAAATTGTTTACATATCCTACATTACTCATCTCATATGTATATACTGTATTCTACACCATCTACTGCATCTTGCCTCTGCAGCACGCCATCGCTCGTCCATATATTTATATGTACATATTCTTATTCATCCCTTTACATTTGCGTGTATTTGTGTGTATTTTATTTATTTATTTTTATTTCACCTTTATTTAACCAGGTAGGCTAGTTCTCATTTGCAACTCCAACCTGGCCAAGATAAAGCGTAGCAATTCGACACATACAACAACACAGAGTTACACATGGAATAAACAAAACATACAGTAGAACAAAAGAAAACAAAAAGTCTATATACAGTGAGTGCAAATGAGGTAAGTTAAGGCAATAAATAGGCCATGATGGCGAAGTAATTACAATATAGCAATTAAACACTGGAATGGTAGATGTGCAGAAGATGAATGTGCAAGTAGAGATACTGGGGTGCAAAGGAGCAAGATAAATAAATAAATACAGTATGGGGATGAGGTAGGTAGATAGCCCATCTGTCAACAGCCCATCTATGTACAGGTGCAGTGATCTGTGAGCTGCTCTGACAGCTGGTGCTTAAAGCTAGTGAGGGAGATATGAGTCTCCAGCTTCAGAGATTTTTGCAGTTCGTTCCAGTCATTGGCAGCAGAGAACTGGAAGGAAAGGCGGCCAAAGGAGGAATTGGCTTTGGGGGTGACCAGAGATATAAGGAAGGATGCTTTGTTGCGATATAGGAAGACGATTCTAGATTTAATTTTGGATTGGAGATGCTTAATGTGAGTCTGGAAGGAGAGTTTACAGTCTAACCAGACACCCAGGTATTTGTAGTTGTCCACGTATTCTAAGTCAGAGCTGTCCAGAGTAGTGATGCTGGACGGGCGAGCAGGTGCGGGCAGTGATCGATTGAATAGCATGCATTTAGTTTTACCTGCGTTTAAGAGCAGTTGGAGGCCACGGAAGGAGAGTTGTAATGGCATTGAAGCTCGTCTGGAGGTTAGTTAACAGTGTCCAAAGAGGGGCCAGAAGTATACAGAATGGTGTCGTCTGCATAGAGGTGGATCAGAGAATCACCAGCAGCAAGTGCAACATCATTGATGTATACAAAGAAGAGAGTCGGCCCAAGAATTGAACCCTGTGGCACACCCATAGAGACTGCCAGAGGTCCGGACAACAGGCCCTCCGATTTGACACACTGAACTCTATCAGAGAAGTAGTTGGTAAACCAGGCGAGGCAATCATTTGAGAAACCAAGGCTGTCGAGTCTGCCAATAAGAATGTGGTGATTGACAGAGTCGAAAGCCTTGGCCAGGTCGATGAATACGGCTGCACAGTAATGTCTCTTATCGATGGCGGTTATGATGTCGTTTAGGACCTTGAGTGTGGCTGAGGTGCACCCATGACCAGCTCTGAAACCAGATTGCATAGCGGAGAAGGTACGGTGGGATTCAAAATGGTCGGTAATCTGTTTGTTAACTTATCTTTCGAAGACCTTAGAAGGACAGGGTAGGACAGATATAGGTCTGTAGCAGTTTGGGTCTAGAGTGTCACCCCCTTTGAAGAGGGGGATGACCGTGACAGCTTTCCAATCTTTGGGAATCTCAGACGATACGAAAGAGAGGTTGAACAGGCTAGTAATAGGGGTTGCAACAATTTCGGCAGATCATTTTAGAAAGAGAGGGTCCAGATTGTCTAGCCTGGCTGATTTGTATGGGTCCAGATTTTGTAGCTCTTTCAGAACATCAGCTATCTGGATTTGGGTGAAGGAGAAATGGTGGAGGCTTTGGCAGGTTGCTGTGGAGGGTGCCGGGCAATTGACCAGGGTAGGGGTAGCCAGGTGGAAAGCATGGCCAGCCGTAGAGAAATGCTTATTGAAATTCTCAATTATAGTGGATTTATCGGTGGTAACAGTGTTTCCTAGCCTCAAAGCAGTGGACAGCTGGGAGGAGGTGCTCTTATTCTCCATGGACTTTACAGTGTCCAAGAACTTTTTTGAGTTAGTACTACAGGATGCAAATTTCTGTTTGAAAAAGCTAGCCTTAGCTTTTCTAACTGCCTGTGTATATTTGTCCCTAACTTCCCTGAAAAGTTGCATATCACGGGGGCTATTCGATGCTAATGCAGAACGCCACAGGATGTTTTTGTGCTGGTCAAGGGCAGACAGGTCTGGAGTGAACCAAGGACTATATCTATTCCTAGTTCTACATTTTTTGAGTGGGGCATGCTTATTTAAGATGGTGAGGAAGGCACTTTTAAAGAATAGCCAGGCATCATCTACTGACGGGATGAGGTCAATGTCATTCCATGATACCCCGGCCAGGTCGATTAGAAAGGCCTGCTCGCAGAAGTGTTTTGGGAGCGTTTGACAGTGATGAGGGATGGTCATTTGGTTGCAGACCCATCACGGATGCAGGCAATGAGGCAGTGATCGCTGAGATCTTGATTGAAAACAGCAGAGGTGTATTTGGAGGGCGAGTTAGTTAGGATGACATCTATGAGGGTGCCCGTGTTTACGGATTTGGGGTTGTACTTGGTAGGTTCATTGATAATTTGTGTGAGATTGAGGGCATCAAGCTTAGATTGTAGGATGGCCGGGGTGTTAAGCATGTCCCAGTTTAGGTCACCTAGTAGCATGAGCTCAGAAGATAGATGGGGGGAAATCAATTCACATATGGTATCGAGGGCACAGCTGGGGGCAGAGGGAGGTCTATAACAAGCGGCAACAGTGAGAGGTAGTAGTATAAGGTAGTTGTTGTGAATTTGTTAGATTACTTGTTAGATATTACTGCATAGTCGGAACTAGAAGCACAAGCATTTCGCTACACTCGCATTAACATCTGCTAACCATGTGTATGTGACCAATAAAATGTAATTTGATTTTGATTTGAAGGCACGCTGCCTGCTAATTATCTATAGACCATGTTTGAACTTGTGAATTTCAAATTATTTTCTAACAAGTTTTATTTTCTAACAGTTTGAATTGAGGTGTGTTCCGCCTCCTCATTAAACCACTTAAGAAGTAGCCGATTTCACTGTTGCGGACAATTTATGTTCGAGGCTTTACTGAGCCAGACAAACTTCTCTCTTCAACGGGAGCCTAAGCACTTCCCCAGTGTTTCCTCAGATCACGTATGAAGGCATTGCGCATCTCTAGTTAAAACAGGCCTTGCACAAACTTTTTCCGATGGCACATTTTCTGGCTGGCGTCCACATTGCCTTCATTGTTGTTTTCTTTACAAATAATAACTTTGGACATGTGTGCGTTCGTATCACAGTAAGTGCCTTATTTTCAGTATATCGTGTTGTCTTTTCTACTGTAGCATACCGTGTGTATGTATGTACAGTTGAAGTCGGATTTTTACATACACCTTAGCCAAATACATTTAAACTCAGTTTTTCACAATTTCTGACATTTAATCCTAGTAAAAATTGCCTGTCTTAGGTCAGTTAGGATCACCACTTTATTTTAAGAATGTGAAATGTCAGAATAATAGTAGAGAGAATGATTATTTCAGCTTTTATCACATTCCCAGTGGGTCAGAAGTTTACATACACTCAATTAGTATTTGGTAGCATTGCCTTAAGTTGTTTAACTTGGGTCAAACATTTCGGGTAGCCTTCCACAAGCTTCCCACAATAAGTTGGGTGACTTTTGGCCCATTCCTCCTGACAGAGCTGGTGTAACTGAGTCAGGTTTGTAGGCCTCCTTGCTCGCACACGCTTTTTTCAGTTCTGTCCACACATTTTCTATAGGATTGAGGTCAGGGCTTTGTGATGGCCACTCCAATACCTTGACTTTGTTGTCCTTAAGCCATTTTGCCACAACTTTGGAAGTATGCTTGGGGTCATTGTCCATTTGGAAGACCCATTTGCGACCAAGCTTTAACTTCCTGACTGATGTCTTGATATGTTGCTTCAATATATAGACATAATATTCCTCCCTCATGATGCCATCTATTTTGTGAAGTGCACCAGTCCCTCCTGCAGCAAAGCACCCCCACAATATGATGCTGCCAGCCCTGTGCTTCACGGTTGGGATGGTGTTCTTCGGCTTGCAAGCCTCCCCCTTTTCCATCCAAACATAACGATGGTCATTATGGCCAAACAGTTCTATTTTTGTTTCATCAGACCAGAGGACATTTCTCCAAAAACTACGATCGTTGTCCTCATGTGCAGTTGCAAACCATAGTCTGGCTTTTTTATGGCGGTTTTGGAGCAGTGGCTTCTTCCTTGCTGAGCGGCCTTTCAGGTTATGTCGATATAGAACTCGTTTTGCAGTGGATATAGATACTTTTGTACCTGTTTCCTCCAGCATCTTCACAAGGTCCTTTGCTGTTGTTCTGGGATTGATTTGCCCTTTTCGCAACAAAGTACGTTCATCTCTAGGAGACAGAACGTGTCTTCATCCTGAGCGGTATGATGGCTGCGTGGTCCCATGGTGTTTATACTTGCGTACTATTGTTTGTACAAATGAATGTGGTACCTTCAGGCGTTTGGAAATTGCTCCCACGGATGAACCAGACTTGTGGAGGTCTTCAATCTTCTTTCTGAGGTCTTGGCTGATTTCTTTAGATTTTCCCATGATGTCAAGCAAAGGGGCAGTGAGTTTGAAGGTAGGCCTTGAAATACATCCACTGGTACACCTCATATTGACTCAAAGGATGTCAATTAGCCTATCAGAAGCTTCTAAAGCCATGACCTCATTTTCTGGAATTTTCCAAGCTGTTTAAAGACACAGTCAACTTAGTGTATGTAAACTTCTGACCCACTGGAATTGTGATACAGTAAGTGAAATAATCTGTCTGTAAACAATTGTTGGAACAATTACTTGTGTCGTGTACAAAGTAGATGTCCTAACCGACTTGCCAAAACTATAGTTTGTTAACAAGAAATTTGTGGAGTGGTTGAAAAACGAGTTTTAATGACTCCAACCTAAGTGTATGTAAACTTCAACTGTATGTATGGAGCATAATGTATTTACTGTTTTATTCACGTTTTCAAGTACTGGTGACATCATGCATTCCGATTTTTCCATAGATTGTAATGGACACATGATGTTTGTAAAATATATATTTTTTAAGGTTTTACTGATTATCATGAGCTAATGTTAAGCTATTTTCCAGCTATGTGTGGTGACATGTTTGTTGACATCATACAATGCATTCTGGTTGTCACCTAAGCGTTTGTTAGACCAAAGATGTTATAAGAAGGGATAGTTCATGCTACTGAGTTATGGTGCTTTCAAGACAACTAGGAACTCAAGTCATGACGTCAGTGATCTTCAGGTCGGAAGGTGTGAGCTCGAGAAAGAGGCCCGAGTTGGAATTCCGAGTTGGATGACCGTTTAAAACAATTTTCCCCAGCTGGAGCTAGTTTTTTCCCCAGTTGTCTTGAACGCATTGAAGTGGAACGCAGCATCAGGTCGTAACTATGGTTTGCCAGCTCCCCCTTTCCAAGGGTTTAATTGTTTTTTTCACATACATTTCTCCTGTGTTTGCCCCCCCCCACTTATTGATAAATCCCCCATCATAGTAATATTTCCTTTATATCTCCCCACGATACCTTCCCCGATTTCTACCTAAAAAAAAAATACAAATTAAATTAACTCCCCCACAAACCTTCCTAAAATGGTTTAATCTCTGTTTAGCTGCCGCACTACGGTTCGGCTAAGGCAGTAGGCTTATATTTGGGGTAACATTTTATTTGTTATTTGTCAAAAACGGTCAACAACTAAAGTCATGTGCTCCGGTTCTTGTATACACTGTAACACGTACATCAACGATTTGTAATATGCTGAAAAGTGGCCAAACTAAGTTAATATTTTTCAGGTAATGGAAGCAGTCATCTTTGACTTTGTTAATTTGCTTCTTATAGTGAATGGCATTCTGGGATTAGGAAGTTTTCGCTTGTCAAACAAACTAACAACTGAAGTTGGAGACTTATATCTCCCTCATTAACTTTAAGCGTCAGCTGTCAGACGATCGCTGCAGCTGTAGACAGCCCATCTGTAAATAGCCCATCCAACCAACTACCTACCTCATCCCCATATTTGTTTTTGTTTTTCTGCTCTTTTGCACACCAGTATTTCTATCTGCACATCCTCATCTGCACATATATCACTCCAGTGTAAATTGCTAAATTGTAATTACTTTGCCACTATTGGCCTATTTATTGCCTTACCTCCTTACTTAATTTGCACACACTGTATACAGATATTTCTGTTGTGTTAGTGACTGTACGATTGTTTATCCCATGTGTAACTCTGTTTTGTTGTTTATGTCGCACTGCTTTGCTTTATCTTGGCCAGGTCACAGTTGTAAATGAGAACTTGTTCTCAACTGGCCTACCTGGTTAAATAAAGGTGAAATAAAAATAAAATAAAAGAGATGTGGTACATTGTAAAGAAGTCTAGCTGTTAGATCGCTAACTTATGTTTCGTTTTTTGTCAGCGCAACCTTTAGGGAATGAGTTTGGCTGTGGATGTGTTCCGTGTGATGTTTGCATGATGTTTATTCATGACACTCACATACACACACAAGTAATCTCCTTCACCACAGAGCACATTGGTTGGATAAACACTACACATGTAGTCAAATGGTTCAGCTAAACAGCCTCTACTACAGCCAATAAATAGTGTAGGTAGTGCAGGGTCACTAAAACCCACCTCCTTCACAGCCACCCCCTGCCCCCTTTACACGGTCTCTTCAGTGTGGCAGAGACGGTGTGGGCTCTCCAAAATAGTTTTCCTAAATGCATTACACACACACACACACACACACACACACACACACACACACACACACACACACACACACACAGCCCCTAGGGACCCAAGGTAATGAGTAGGTATGGCCACTGACTTATTCTGAGTGAATAACACAACAAGATCCAAACATATGACAACCTCCAAGCAAGCAGGACAATACACCCACACTGCTACAGAAAGAGACCTGTATTTTAAACAGTCATTTAGCTATGCATTTATTTGTTATAGTATATTGGTGTTTGTGTGTATTATTGTTCAAGTGATATGTAACTTTATTGCAATACATACCGATGGTGAGGGGAAGTCGATGGCCAAAACACTTCAACCTCGTCCATCCATTTAGGTTAGTGGCTTTCACGACGTTTTCCCCACTGTCCGTTGTGATGCACACCTGCTTCTCCTTTGGCTGATCCCAGGCTGCTAGCGAGTCCAGCAGCCCCTGGGCTATTACCTCCCCAGTGTGGTCCTCTGGAAAGTAGGAGGTCTGCAAGCACCTGCTGCACAGCTTCCAGTCGGCATCGATGTAGTACAGGATCATGCTGTGAGGATGTTTTTCAGCGGCAGGGACCGGGAGACTAGTTAGGATCGAGGCAAAGATGAACGGAGCAAAGTACGGAGAGATCCTTGATGCGAAACCTGCTCCAGAGCGCTCAGGGTCTCAGACTGGGGTGAAGGTTCACCTTCCAACAGGACAATGACCCTAAGCACACAGCCAAGACAACGCAGGAGTGGCTTCGGGACAAGTCTCTGAATGTCCTTGAGTGGTCCAGCCAGAGCCCGGTCTTGAAACCGATCGAACATCTCTGGAGAGACCTGAAAATAGCTGTGCAGCGACGCTCCCCATCCAACTTGACAGAGCTTGAGAGGATCTGCAGAGAATAATGGGAGTAACTCCCCAAATACAGGTGTGCCAAGCTTGTAGCGTCATACCCAAGAACCCTCGAGGCTGTAATCGCTGCCAAAAAATCTTCAACAAAGTAATGAGTAAAGGGTCTGAATACATATGTGAATTTGATATTTCAGTTATATTTTTTTTTATAAATTTGCTAAACTTTCTAAAAAACAATTTTTTCATTGTCATTATGGGGTATTGTGTGTAGATTGATGAGGAAACGAAATGTAATCCATTTTAGAATAAGCTTGTAACGTGACAAAATATGGAAAAAGTCATGGGGTCTGAATACTTTCCGATTGCACTGTATGCACATGTAGGTAGGGGTAAATTGACTATGCATAGATAATAAACTGTGAGTAGCAGCAGTGTGCATTTGTTTTAAAATATATATGCAGTGCCTTTGTGAAAGGCTGTAACGTAACAAAATGTGGAATTAGTCGAGGGGTCTGAATAATTTCCGATGGCACTGTATATATAATAATAAGGGGGGGGCAATGCAAATAGTCCAGGTAGCCATTTAATGAATTGTTCAACGGTCTTATGGCTTGGGGGTAGAAGCAGGAGCCCTTTGGATTTATGAGTTTGACCTCCTGGTGGTGAAATCCACAGACACATCTCTGAAGCCCCCCAAGCAGAGTTGTCCACGGGGCCGGCATTGGACAATTCTCTATGTGACAATACATAAGGAAGCCTGTGTTAGGAAGACCTCTGCTGGTCACCATCTCACAGCACTCTCAAGCAGCTCACCCCATTACCCATCCCCCACAACCGAAACAAGTAGGGATGAACTCTGTTTCTCTCTCTCTCTCTCTCTCTCTCAGGAACTTTCCTTAACTTGTTGTGATTGGTTGCCAAGATCACAACTTGGGACTTGACACTGTGTGTACTCTCTTTGTTACAATATGCACTGACAATTTGATGGCCAAATATTAGAATGAAGTTGCTGTTCATGAACAGTAAAAGCCTATATTTAAAGGCCTACAGTTATTGTCTAGGAGAAGTTTGGCTAGCCAGCTATATATAGCCAAGTTATTGTTACTCATTGTGTATTTATTATTACTTTTCTATTATTTCTCTTTTCTCTCTCTGCAATGTTGGGAAGGGCCTGTAAGTAAGCATTTTACTGATAGACTACACCTGTTGTTTATGAGTCATGTGACGAATAAAACTTAAATGGGTAAGTCTCTTCTATTATCGAATGGGATCGAATGGCAAAACAAAACTTTTTCTTTCTCTACCTAGCACTTTTCTCTTTCCCTTACGTTACTCTAACATTTTCTTAAACTGTCTATATTCTCTCATACCCTCCTTCTTTCACTTTTTTCCCCATCTTTCTCTTTTTCTTGCTCTCTTTCCCCTTCTCTCTCTCTCTCTCTCTCTCTCTCTCTCTCTCTCTCTCCATCTCTCTTCCATTCTATTCCTCTCTCCCATTATCTTCCTCTCCATCCTCTCTTCCTCTCTCTTTACAGGCTGATGATAAGCTTTGGTCTCTGTTTAACAGAGAAAGGGAAGCACTGGGGTAGAATGGGTGCTCTATGGTACTTCCTTCTCCCTGGCCTACCGTTCCAATCAGTCGGCTTTAAGTCTATTAGCCTGTAATTCTGGGGGATGAGAGGAGAAGAGAGCTGCGGAGGAGATGGAGAAACAGGAAAAAATTGTGAGGGGGGGGTGGAGACAGAGCCTTTGGTTAAATGAATCCCTGTCTCTCACTGTGAAACATTCTCATATCTGTATCCATATCCATTATATCCATTATTCCCTCCTCTGTTGTAAATGTGTCATTCATTTATCTCTTGTAATCTTCAGGCAGATGTAATGGGCTGGCCTAAGCCTGTTTGGGGCAAATTTGTACACTTATCAGTCTCAGAATACCACAAATGAAATTAATTAGCCTTTAATGAAGTCTCCAATGAGATCTTTTGTCTAGTCGTGACTGCTGCATTATAGTAAACGAACTGTATGGAGAATTGTAAAGGTGCCATTTGAAATGTGTGATAATATTGCGGGCGTACACATATGTGTGTGTGTGAGAAAGAGAGAGAGACACTTAATAAGCATGTGATTATTTAATTCAAATAAATTGATATTAAATAAGGGGAAATCAGCAGCATATCTTTTAATTACGGAGGGAACCATACAGATTGGCTGCCTTTTACAAAGACACCCAGAGGAATGTACATTTGGCTCCACAGTGCCATATCTGTTAAGTATGCAGTGACAGCGAGCGTGGGCGGCAGTGATGGAAAAACTCACAATATTGTCATCAGCAAAATGGCGTTATGAAATGGCGAGTGCAGATAAGTCAGTGTATATCCCAGTCCTTGTTTTCGTATCGTGAGAGGCCGAAGAGAGAGTGGCAAAAAGGAGAGTAGAAAATGAATGAGAAAAGGATGAAGAGAGAGGTAGAGATAGATGGGTTTGCTAAGAGCTCCTCTGCTTCCCACAGCTCTCCATGTATTTGAGCAACACTGCCGCTCGACATCGAGTAGGCATTCATGTAGTCATACGGGCTAGTCATGTATTCATGCGTGCTCTTTCTGTCTCTACAGGGATCTGTTCCTATAAGATTTCCATGTATTCATGTGTGCTCAGCCCCCTTCCCTCTTCTATGGGATATTCATTTATTCGTATTCCAGGTGTCTCTTGTCTCATGTTTGTGCGCTGAGTTAGTGATGGTAGATGGTCACTTCTTATAAAGGCAGGCTTGCTGTCTGACTGTTGAAGCACTCTGGGGTCCAGAGAGGATGCGGCCCTATTTGTGTACTTCCATCTACCTGTCTGTGAGTACACAGGAGGATTTGCGTGTGCTTACATGCACACGTGCACACGCGTCACGACTTCCACCAAAGTCGGTCCCTCTCCTTGTTCGGTCGACGTCACCGTCCTTCCAGCCATCGCCGATCCACCTTTCATTTTCCATTTGTTTTGTCTTTGTCTTACACACCTGGTTTCAATTCCACAATCACTTGTTCATTATTTAACCCTCTGTTCCCCCATGTTTGTTTGTGAGCAATTGTTTATTGTATTGCGGTCCGTATTTGTGGCCTTGTATTTATACAACGTGTATTGTGATATTATTGAGTAAAATTGCTTTCATTACTCATATCTGCTGTCCTGCGCCTGACTCATCTACACCAGCTACACCCAGGCACTTTACAACATGCCTTCTTTCCTCCTCTCTTAGCTGACTGGAGTAATGAAAGGTCAGAAGTTAACCGTGCGTGTGTTGTTAACAGAGAAAGAGTGACTGAGCTGGTGAAGTTGGCACACATCAACACTTTCACTCTTCCCCCCTCTCTCTCTCCCCTGCCCACAGACCTTGTTGTCTTGTTTTCTGTTTGGTTTTTATCGCCTGGATTTTATGGCACGATGATGTCATCCTGCACTCTATCTATCATCATCCTATTTAATATTTAACGCCCAGTCACGCTAGCAGAATGGTACAGTACTGTAGGTACTTACAGTACACAGACGGCAAACAATGTCAAGAGCTATAAGGAAACAAGGGTTAGAGATTAGAAACGTGGGTTCAAAGTTGAAATCGGTACCTGATGTGGATTGGTTGATTTATGAACGTTTCAATTCAAGCGGTGTCTGAGGTTGATGACTGGACTGATGAGGTGATCCTTGCGCAGTTGAGGTAGACCGTACCTCTTCATTCTACGCTGAAGTATCTCGACCACAGCAGCCATTGGACTCTTAGGAGAATTTCAGAAGATAGGTAGCTATGCAGGATATTCTACCATGTCTTCGTTGATTACTACATTCTGATTTTTACAGGTTACCATAACGGGTGGCTCCAGTCCATCCTCTGTCCTGTTACGACCACTGTTTCTTCTGTTGCTCGTTTGGTAGAGCATGGTGCTTGCAACGCCAGCCCAGGATAGTGGGTTTGAATCCCAGAACCACCCATAGGTAAAACATTTATGCATGCATGACTGTAAGCGGCTTTGGATAAAAGCATCTGCTAAAGAGCATAAATATTATTAGAATTTGTGAGTATAAATCAGAGAAGGCTTTGCCTAAGCAATAACTGTAGTTCATACAAAACTAAGTCTCATTAGAACAGAGTCATGTTTGAAAGACCTTATAACTGCTGTGATCCAGTCGATGTGATTCTCCGGGGGTGTTTATTGTTGTGGTTGTAAGGAAAAAGATGGTGTGTGTGTGTGTGTGTGTGTGTGTGTGTGTGTGTGTGTGTGTGTGTGTGTGTGTGTGTGTGTGTCCCGGCTCTACCAGTGTGGAGTATAGAGTGTTCCTGGGCCCCAGTGGGCATGCACTGTGTCCCTCACATAATTGAATTATGTGTCACCGACACTGCACTGACACCCCAGGGAACGGAGGGTGGGGAGGCAGGGATGGAAGGAAGGAATGAGGGAGGAAGGGAAAGAGAAATGGAGGAGCAGGTAAGATGAAGAAAGACAAGGGAATGGAGTGTAAAAGATTGGGACAGAAAACAAGGGTAATCGAACCATGTGGTTCACTATTCTGCCCTCGCAAAAGAGTCCTCTTCTTAAGCTCAGCAGACAGATAAACCTGGTACAGTTACTGTAGTGTGGAAGGATGAATTATTGCCACCGCTTCGTAGGTACAGTAGTAGTGACTGAAATGAGTAAAAAGACAATGCTGCTACAAAATGGCAGCAAGAAGGATGGAGTTTGATAACGTCCGCAGCTCCACAGTGTAACTTTCACCATTTTGGAATTTTAACAATTCTTCTTCTACAGGATTTAGCACATTAAACGAACAACACACGTCAACACAGGACAGTGGAACCCAAGTGGTCAACAATGGAATTACACAATAGCCTAAAGGAACTCAACCCCAACTACAGGGTCCAGAACATTCACAGTTCATGCAGCATAACAGGGATAGAGAGATGGATAGAAAGAGAGAGAGAGAGAGAGAGAGAGAGAGAGAGAGCAATTAGACTTCTATCTGACCTTAATGGGCATGTCTGAACAGGGCCTCGCTCTTGTAAAGAGCTGATCTCTTCTCCTTGAGGGAAAGAGAGAACAAAGGGAACACTGACGGAAAGGGAGAGAGAACAGAGGGAAGAGTCGGAAGGAGAGGGAAATGAATAAAAGCAGTGATGTGAGAGGAGGAAGAAGCAAGGTGAGGAGATCAAGGGGATGAAGACAGCCTTTTAATGTGAAGCGAAGCCTTTACTCTGCTGTCATAACTGATCAGGGAAGGAGTGACTGAGGGAAGAGGGAGGGAGGGTAGGTAGAGGTGAAGAAGTGGTGAGGGAGGATAGGAGGTGATAGAGATAGGGAAGGAAGAAAGTTGTAGAGAAGGAGATGGAGGCATTGGAGAAGAGAGAGCGTGTGTACAAAAACTTGGGCAAGGTAGAGAGAGATAGAGAGGTGAATTCCTAGAGGAGGGAAATACTGTTTTTAAAGGGGATTTGTGAGGGAATGTTGGGTGAGATTGGCAACATATTTTATATTTTAGCATCTTCAAAGTAGCCACCCTTTGCCTTGATTACAGCTTTGCACACTCTTGGCATTCTCTCAACCAGCTTCATGAGGAATGCTTTTCCAACAGTCTTGAAGGAGTTCCCCCATATGCTGAGCACTTGTTGGCTGCTTTTCCATCACTCTGAGGTCCAACTCATCCCACACCATCTCAATTGGGTTGAGGTCGGGTGATTTTGGAGGCCAGGTCATCTGATGCAGCACTCCATCACTCTTCTTGGTAAAATACCCCTTACACAGCCTGGATGTGTGTTTTGGGTCATTGTCCTGTTGAAAAAGAAATGATAGTCCCACTAAGCGCAAGCCAGATGGGATGGTGTATCGCTGCAGAATGCTGTGGTAGCAATGCTGGTTAAGTGTGCCTTGATTTCTAAATAAATCAGAGACAGTGTCACCAGCAAAGCACCATCACACCTCCTCCTCCATGCTTCATGGTGGGAACCACACATGCGGAGATCATCCGTTCACCTACTCTGCGTCTCACAAAGACACACCAAAAATCTCAAATTTGGACTCATCAGACCGAAGGACAGATTTCCACCTGTCTAATGTCCATTGCTTGTGTTTCTTGGCCCAAGTAAGTCTCTTCTTCTGTTGTGGAAATTCATACTGAGAGAGACTTTGTCATTTCTTCAAACAATCATCTTTATTTAATGTTGATTAATTATTGCAATAATGAAGCTAGTTAACCCAACACTCTTGACTGTTGGGCCAAGCAGCCTAACTTTTACAGAAAATTCTGGTTCTTATATGGCTGACACTAAGAATGCTTAGTCATGGCAGGTTCCACCCCTCCCATGCAGATTGGGGGGCACCACGAGCCATCCTGGGTTCATCTCCTGGTTATCTGCCTCTGGTGTTGTTTTAACCCCACCTCGGCTTAGTTTCCCAGATGCCAGAATGATTTTGACACAATGAAGGATTATGTTCTACTCCTCCAGGCTATCCCTATCTCGATTACACCCACCACATCTTATCTCTGGAATGCAGTCTTTAACTCATTTGTCAGCTCAAGCCATCTCTAGTGACCATACGCCCATATTAGCTGCAGGGAGTGGAAGCCATCCCTTTACAGAAACACATCATTAGTAGAACAGAAATGTCTTACTATTTATTAAGCATTAATTGTTAACTATTAATATCAAACAAATCAGGTAAATATGTACTTTTTCTTTCACACTTCTTATTGATGTCCTTTAGTAGATGTTTCTTTGCATCAATTTGACCATGAAGGCCTGATTCACGCAGTCTCATCTGAACAGTTGATGTTGAGATGTATCTGAACAGTTGATGTTGAGATGTGTCTGTTACTTGAACTCTGAAGCATTTATTTGGGCTGCAATCTGAGGTGCAGTTACAGTAACTCTAATGAACTTATCCTCTGCAGCAGAAGTAACTCTGGGTCTTCCTTTTCTGTGGCAGTCCTCACGAGAGCCAGTTTCATCATAGTGCTTGATGGTTTTTGCGACTGCACTTGAAGAAACTTTCAGTTCTTGAAATGTTGATTTCTTTAACACTTTTTTGGTTACTACATGATTCCATATGTCTCCACTATTATTCTACAATGTAGAAAATAGTAAAATAAAGAAAAACCCTGGAATGAATAGCTGTGTCCAAACTTTTGACTGGTATTATATATATTTACAAATAACTGCCCTTTTTCTGGCCCGCAAATCAATTTTGACAAACAAATTGGTCATTAAAAAAATCTGTGTGCCCCTCCATTGAATTTCGAAATATGATGTGGCCCTCTAGCCCAAACATTTCAGTCATGGGATTTTTTGTTGTTGCTTTAACCCCTTGGTAATGTTCAAGATTTCAGTATTGGTCGTTGTAGGCCGTTAATCTGGTCGCAGGCCGTTAATCTGGTCGCAGGCCGTTAATCTGGTTGCTAAACCACTGATGGCGCCGGAGGGGATGGCTGCCGTCTTATCGGTTCTTTACCAACCATGCTATTTTGTTTGTTTTTTCACATTGTTCGTGACTTGTTTTGTACATAATGTTGCTGCTAGCGTCTCTTATGACCGAAAAGAGCTTCTGGACATCAGAACTGTGATTACTCACCTCAGATTAGACAAAGAGTTTTTCTTCAAGGAGTCGGACTGGAGGGAGATACTACAGACACCCGACCAGGCCCAGATCCCAGTCATTCGCTGGAGAAGGAAACAGATTTCGCTGAAAAAGATCAGGGTGCCTTGTGAGGATCAGGCGACAAGTGGCTAATCTGCCTTTTCCTTCCATCCTGCTAGCTAACGTACAATCGCTGGAAAATAAATGGGACGAACTGAAAGCATGCATATCCTACCAACGGGACATTAAAAACTGTAATATCCTATGTTTCACAGAGTCGTGGCTGAACGACGACAATAAGAACATACAGCTGGCGGGTTATACACTCTATCGGCAGGATAGAACAGCAGCCTCAGGCGAGGTTTTGCTCGCCTGAGGTAGAGAATCTCATGATAGGCTGTAGACCATACTATCTACCTAGAGAGTTTTTATCTGTATTTTTCGTAGCTGTCTACATACCACCAGAGACCGATGCTGGCACTAAAACCGCACTCAATGAGCTGTATACCACCATAAGCAAACAGGAAAACGCTCATCCAGAGGCGGCACTCCTAGTGGCTTGGGACTTTAATGCAGGGAAAATTAAATCAGTTTTATCTAATTTCTATCAGCATGTTAAATGTGCAACCAGAGGGAAAAAATTCTAGACCACCTTTACTCCACACACAGAGACGCGTACAAAGCTCTCCCTTGCCCTCCATTTGGCAAATCTGACCATAATTCTATCCTACAAGCTAAAATTAAAGCAGGAAGCACCAGTGACTCGGTCTATAAAAAAGTGGTCAGATGAAGCAGATGCTAAATCACAGGACTGTTTTGCTAGCACAGACTGGAATTTGTTCCGGGATTATTCCAATGGCATTGAGGAGTACACCACATCAGTCACTGGCTTTATCAATAAGTGCATCGAGGACGTCGTCCCCACAGTGACTGTACGCACATACCCCAACCAGAAGCCATGGATTACAGGCAACATTCTCAATAAATAACTTCTATGCTCGCTTCGAGGCAAATAACACTGAAACATACATGAGAGTGTCAGCTGTTCTGGACGACTGTGTGATCACTCTCTCCACAGCCAATGTGAGTAAGACCTTTAAACAGGTCAACATTCACAAGGCCGCAGGGCCAGACGGATTACCAGGTGCTGACTAACTGGCAAGTGTCTTCACTGACATTTTCTGTAATACCAACATGTTTCAAGCAGACCACCATAGTCTCTGTGTCCAAGAACACCAAGGTAACCTGCCTAAATGACTACCGACCCGTAACACTCACGTCTGTAGCCATGAAATGCTTTGAAAGGCTGGTCATGGCTCACATGAACACCATTATCCCAGAAACCCTAGACCCACTCCAATTTGCATACCGCACCAACAGATCCACAGATGGTGCAATCTCTACTGCACTCCACACTGCCCTTTCCCACCTGGACAAATGGAACACCAATGTGAGAATGCTCTTCATTGACTATAGCTCAGCGTTCAACACCATAGTGCTCATCACTAAGCTAAGGACCCTGGGACTAAACACCTCCCTCTGCAACTGGATCCTGGACTTCCTGACAGGCTGTCCCCAGGTGGTAAGGGTAGGTAACAACACATCCGCCACGCTGATCCTCAATACGGGGGCCCCTCAGAGGTGCGTGCTCAGTCCCCTCCTGTACTCGCTGTTCACTCATGACTGCATGGCCAGGCACGACTCCAACACCATTATTAAGTTTGCTGATGACACAACAGTGGTTGGCCTGATCACCGACAACAATGAACAGCCTATAGGGAGGAGGTCAGAGACCTGGCCTTGTGGTGCAAGGACAACAACCTTTCCCTCAATGTGATCAAGACATAGGAGATAATTGTGGACTACAGGAAACGGAAGACCGAGCACGCCCCCATTCTCATCGACAGGGCTGTAGTGGAGCAGGTTGAGAACTTCAAGTTCCTTGGCGTCCACATCACCAACAAACTAACATGGTCCAAGCAGTCGTGAAGAGGGCACAACAATACATATTCCCCCTCAAGAGACTGAAAATATTTGGCATGGGTCCTCAGACCCTCAAAAGGTTTTACAGCTGCACCATCGAGAGCATCCTGACTGGTTGCATCACTGCCTGGTATGGCAACTGCTCGGCCTCCGACCGCAAAGCACTGCAGCCACCCTGGTCATAGACTGTTCTCTCTGCTACCGCACGGCAAGCGGTACCAGAGTGCCAAGTTTAGGTCCAAGAGGCTTCTAAACATCTTCTACCCCCAAGCCATAAGACTCCTGAACAGTTAATCAAATGGCAACCCAGACTATTTGCCTTGCCACCCCCCCACCCCTTCTAGAATGCTACTACTCCCTGTTATTATCTATGCATAGTCATTTTAATAACTCTACCTACATATACATATTACCTCAATTACCTTGACACCAGTGCCCCTGCACATTGACTCTGTACCGGTACTCCCTGTATATAGCCTCCACATTGACTCTGTACCGGTACCCCCTGTATATAGCTTCCACATTGACTCTGTACCGGTACCACCTGTATATAGCCCTGCTATTGTTATTTACTGCTGCTCTTTAATTATTTGTTATTCTTATCTCTTACTTTTTTTATTTGTAGGTATTTTCTTAAAACTGCATTGTTGGTTAAGTGCCTGTAAGTAAGCATTTCACTGTAAGGTCTACACCTGTTGTATTCGGCGCATGTGACAAATAAGATTTGATTTGATTTGTACTTCAGGGCAGTTTAACAATAACCAAATGGTGGGCAAATTGAATACTAGCGACTAACAGGAAATTCTGTTATATTCCACACGTTTTGTTTGGGTCAGGATCAATAAATGTCAATCTAAATGATGACAGGGGCCATGACAGGACCCTGGAGGAGGTGTCTGTACAGCTGCCTGTCAGAAACAGACTGTTGTCTCTGGCTATTCTCAAGCCATTGTGTACATAATGATATGTGAGGGTTCCTGTGCATCTGTACTGTCCCATCTAATTGCAGACCAGTGACATGTCTGTCAGTCTGTCAGCTCAGGATCTGGAACCAGAGGAAAAGCCCTCAGAGAGACAGTAAGGCAAACAAAAACCTTGGCTAAACGCTAACTGCTAAAAGCGTTGTGTTTGTCTCTGTAGCGTGCTGTCATTCAATGAGATGTTTACCTTTTAGCACTAGCGCCAAGCGCTATCACCTGCCTCCTTAGGGTAATTGCAGATACACCATTATCTTTATGTAAACATTTGAATGGAAACAAGCTTGTTGTTTTTGTGATAGAGGAGGAATATTGTAATAAAGAGTGGACACAGTATATACCGGTGGTCTGTTTCCTTACACATTAAGGACTGTGTGTTTTTTTCTCTGAGGGGTTTAGGGGGAATTATAGTGCCACTGAAAAATACATTTGACACAATTTTTTTTTTTACACAAATAGGGCCGCATCATCTCTGGACCCCAGAGTGCTTCAACAGTCAGACAGCAAGCCTGCCTGAATAAGAAGTGGCCCTCTTGCATCACTAACTCAGCGCACATACATGTCCAGAGGTGCCTGTCTCTATAGTTACCAGGGCTCAAGCCATAGCACGGCTGGTTTATGTTTTGTGTTTGAGTGTGTATGTGTGCATATTGTGTGTGTGTGCGTGTGTGTGTTTGTGCGTGTGTGTGAGTGTGTGTGTGTGTGTGTGTGTGTGTGTGTGCGCGTGTGTGTGTGTGTGTTAGTTTCAATGTGTGTGTGTGCACTGACTGTCCACGTTCACATGTTTCATTGTGTGTGTGTGTGTGTACATGTGTGTGTGGGTGTTAGTTTCAATGTGTGTGTATGTGTGTACGCACAGACTGTCCACATTCATGGAAATTGCACCGTCCGCAGCCGTAGGGCTCTCCAGAGGGGGGTGCGGTCAGCCCAACGCATCACCGGGGGCACACTGCCTGTCCTCCAGGACATCTACAGCACCCGGTGTCAGTCCCGTTCTGTGAGCTTGGGTCCTACCACTTCACGGCTGAGCCGTTGCTGCTCCTAGAAGTTTACACTTCACAATAACAGCACTTACAGTTGACCGGGGAAGCTCTAGCAGGGCAGACATTTGACGAGCAGAAAACGGACTTATTGGAAAGGTGGCATCATATGACGGTGCCACGTTGAAAGTCAGTGAGCTCTTCAGTACGGCCATTCTACTGCCAATGTTTGTCTATGGAGATTGATGTGTGCTCGATTTCATACACCACTCCGCAACGGGTGTGGCTGAAATAGCCCATTCCACTAATTTGAAGGGGTGTCCACATTTAATACAATATATATATATATATATATATATATATATATATATATATATATTGTATTTAGTTAGCTATTTAGCTTTCTTATGGCTTGGGGATATAAGCTGTTCAGAAGCCTGTTGGTGTCAGACTTGATGTACCGGTACCGCTTGCTGTGCGGAAGCAGAGAGAACAGTCTATGGCCTGGGTGCCTGGAGCTTTTAAAGATTTTCTTGGCCTTCCTTTCACACCGCCTAATATAGAGGTCCTGGATGGCAGGGAGCTTGGTCCCAAGTGATATACTGGGCTGTCCACACCACCCTCTGTAGCACCATGCGATCGAGGGCGCTGCTATTGCTATGCCAAGCAGTGATGCAGCCAGTCAAGATGCTCTCAATGGCACAGCTGTAGAACTTTTTGAGAATATGTGCGCTTATGCCAAACCTTTTCAACCTCCCGAGGGGGAAGAGGCGCCGTCGCGCCTTCTTTACAACTGTGCGCGTTTGTGTGGAGCGTTTTAACTCGTTAGTGACCGAGGAGCTTGAAGCTCTCGACCCACTCCGCTGCGGCCATGTTGATGTGCACGGTAACGGTTTTGTATTTAATGAAGTTGGTGTCCTCTCTCCGGGGGATCGTAGTTAAATATAAACCATTGTGATTAGAACCTTCCTGCCCCAGGCTGGAGTACAGCAGCAAATTCAAGTTAATGAATGTTGTTGTTTATGGACGATTTTAAGAAGTATTTATTTGGTTTTATTTGCCTGTCAGAGCATATTTGAACACCCATAGTGTGAAATTGGTCATTTCTGCTCCAGCCACAGGGCATATTAGTTTTATTGAAAAGAGCAGACCTGGAAAATGGAACATGATACAGTATAATGATATTGGATTACATTTGAATATAGAACCGTACATGAAAAGACCGCATAACTCCTTACATATTCAATAGCTCTTCACGCAGGCAGACTAGTCCTATGTGTGCATACATATGTTATCTCTTTGAATGGACATCATTTACTTAACCATGGATTGGCGGGAGACTGCGTTCTGATAGGAATGTATGGCGGCCATCTTTGAGAGTTAATTAGGCACCTATAAGGCCTGACAAGGAGGCTGCAGTTTAATTACCGCTTGCCGAGTGCACAGACAGGCACCCTCTGTACTCTGTATCTGACAAACCAATTCTCACCCATGTGCCTATGTGTTAATCCAACATATAACAGCTCCATGGGCTTCTCTATGCAGAGGAGCTGGTGGGAAGAACTGTTCTAAAGACGTGTCTGCACCTGCTGTTTTAGATAGACCTCCACTAGGGAGACTCATACTTTTACCACTGTTTGGCAGGGTGTGCTATATTGAAGTTTGTGCTTTTCTATATTTAAGAAGATCTTTGAGGCTTGAAGCTGCAGAGTGCCGGACTGGTCTTTGCTTTGCTCTGCTTTGTGTGTGTGTGTGTGTGTGTGTGCGACGTTGCCCGTGTGTGTGTGTTTGTGTGTGTGTGTGTGTGTGTGTGTGTGTGTGTGTGTGTCAAGAAGCATTTCATCTGTGCACGGTGGACAACAGCAACCAGATCTCTTCTCTGCCTAATAGAAATGCCTACCATGAAGGGAAAAACTCATCACATGACAAGCCGTGTTCTTCTGCACCAGTGAATATGAACATCACAGACCTCTGGAGGGGTGAGGGAGGGATGAGGGAGGACGGGGATTGTGTCTCTGAAGGAATGTTCTCTCAGTCGTTTGTGTCAGACTGTGTCTATAACAAACACTTGACAGGAAACAACACTGGTATCAGTGTGGTTTGGTGGTTTGGTTCCTAGCCAGACGTCCGGCTTCAGGAGGGATTGTGTGGCTTTCATGGTCAAATATATCCCCAAAGCCCCCCTCCCCAATCCCCCCTTTTTTGAGTAAATTTCTGGGCCCTGCCTGTATTGAAGGAGTTCTATTTGCCATAACAATTGCCTCCAACGCCCTCCATCCCTTTAAAAGAGTGGTTCAGTCTGCCCTAACGATTGTCTCCATAGCCGTTTCAATCATGTTAAGTGAAAGGTTGTGGAGATGTTGTCGTGAGGCAGCAGGCCCAGGCAGGGATAATACTATGTCACAGAGCTGTAATAATGGGGCAGGACTCCTTACTGGGAACAGAGAGAGACAGATGCTGAGCAGGGAGGATTCAACATGCGCCCTCAGCGGGTACAGGGTCGCTTTCCCTTACTCTTTTTTTTTCTCTCTCTCTCTCTCTGTGCCTCTCACATCTCTCTCTCTCTCTCTCTCTCTCTCTGTGCCTCTCACATCTCTCTCTCTCTCTCTCTCTCTGTGCCTCTCACATCTCTCTCGCTCTCTCTCTCTCTCTCTCTCTCTCTGCCTCTCACATCTCTCTCACTCTCTCTCTCTCTCTCGCTCTCTCTCTCTCTCTGCCTCCCACGTCACTCTCTCTCGCTCTCTCTGCCTCCCACGTCTCTCTCACTCTCTCTCTCTCACACTCTCTCACTCGTGTGTGTGTGTGTGTGTGTGTGTGTGTGTGTGTGTGTGTGTGTGTGTGTGTGTGTGTGTGTGTGTGTGTGTGTGTGTGTGTGTGTGTGTGTGTGTGTGTGTGTGTGTGTGAGAGAGAGTGTGAGTGTGAGAGAGTGAAATTGAGGGAGCAAGAAAGAAAGAAATGAAGATAGAACGTAGGGAGAAGGAGGAAGAGTGTGTAATGAGAGTGTGTGACTCCCCCTCACACTGCTGCTGTCAGCCAGGCAGGTGATTTATCAGTCCCAGGGGAGGTCCTCCCGGCCTGGAGCCTATCACTGCGCTTCTCCTCTTTGTAAAAATGTAATTTACCTGTACTGTATATAAGAATATTAATATATATATATGTATAGTGTGTAAATAGTATTTTTGTTGTCTCTGTCTTTCCATCACTTATTTTTAATTTTTTTAACTGTTCTGTACTTTGTCATGTATTTGTAGTCCAGGAAGAGTAGCTGCTGCATGTGCTAATAAACTAAACTAAACTAATCTCTAGTCCTAGGCTTCAACCGTGATGGAAGCCGCCGCAGCCTCTCTTGACAGGCTCTCTCCCTGAGGATGTCTTCTCTGCTCCCCCTGAGTTGTGAGTTATCACTAGGGGCTAAGGCTCAGCTCAACACATCTCGTCTCATTTCAGACCAAGCGCTGAATTATGAGCCCATTTTGCCTGTCGTCACCATGTCTCCATTTCAGAAGAACCCCTTCAATAGGCTTACAGATGTCCTGATTCTTTGTACAATACTTTGTGTACGGTTCCTCCCACTAGATTGCTTTTGCCATGAACCAAATTGTTTCTCATCATTGTGTGTTGAAGGTTCATTTGGTTTTCACTTTTTAGATCACAATGAATAGGATTATATGGACAGGTTGTCGGGCGTTTTCAAACAGGGCAATTCAAGAGGGTACTACGAAATGAATGTCAAAACGTTGTTTTCTTTGCCCTATTTCATTATAAATGGCATAGAATGAATCATTACATTGTTCTCTACAATATTGTAACCTTAATATACCTGTACTTGTCAGTGTTGATGAAATAAGGGCGTTCATTTGCCGTGACCGTTGCTAGTTTAGACAGCGCCATACTTGGTTGTATCTCTTCCATATTTGATGTTATGAGGTTGTACCATTTGGAGGTTTTCGCTGGTTGGACCAATCAAAATCAACTTACCTTCATAATTTTCACCTCCAGATCCTTGGTTTTCATGACCTAAAACCCGCAAACAATCTACGCTGAGAGGGGCCGTTTCTATGGCGTTTTAAAGGGAAAGACTCAGAAATACGCAATGAAAACAGGAACAGATTGTCTTCGACGGAGGGTGGATATTGAAATTCAGTCTGTTAGCTTGGTAAATAAATCTATATTTTGTCCCTATTTAGTTTTGTATTTAGTGGATTCCATTTAGAAAAAGCCCATGTTTTCACTTACGAACCCGCAGTCACGAGTTAGCTTGCCAGTTGATTTTCGAAGTTAGCGCCGTTCTGCCGCGGAGCAGCGCCACAGAGTTCTATGTAGCAGTGACCACTTTTTGATCATGCCTGTGACATTCCATTCACTCTAAACATGCACAATTCTCAGCGTAAACCATATATGGTAGAGACGTGGAGTTTGGGACTATTGTTTTTCTGACTGATTTTCTATTGAATGGACATATTTGTATAAACCTTAAACTAATGAATAATTTTATGGGTGAACACCCTACAGGTTGGTACCTGATCCTAGATCAGCACTCCTACACCTGAGGTGCTTTGTGGGTATGGGCCCTTGCCGTTATTGTCTGTTGGTAACCCTAATATCACCAACGTAGAGCCACAGCAAATACTGGGAAGTGGCACTGTGTATGCTTTTAGACTGATTGATTCTTTCAGCCACGGGCTTGAGTCCTGTGTGAAGGGAGAAAGAACCTGAGAGAAAATAACCATGTAAATCTAGCACCATAATCTATTCCAACTCTTCTCAAAAACGCCACGTGTCCCGCCATCCATTTTCATAAACGTTACTGTAGTAATGGGCTACAGAGGGTAATATCTAACGGTACTCCCTCCCTCCTCTCTCCTCCTTCCCTCTTCTCATCGCTCTCTCGCTCCCACACATGCCAATTGGGACTTGATGCGATTTGACACTAAATAAGGCGTGACAGGATTCAATATGAGCTGCCGCTCTTGAAGACGAGGCTTGCAGGTGAAATCCGAGAGCTTACATCGTCACCTTTTCTCCTCAGAGAGAGCAAGGGTACATAAAGTACAGTACCATAATGTGTTTCTAAGGTCAGGTCCTCTGCAGTGCAGATGTTTTGGATGTGCAAGCTAAATCTCCTTGCTTGTGGTCCCTGGTTGATGTGTTTATTAATCTGTATATTTTGGGGGGATGCATTGATGTCAACTTATACGGAGGGTGAGTAGCCCCTCTAAAGATTGTACTTTTTGGAGAAATGTCCTCTGGTCTGATGAAACAAAAATAGAACTGTTTGCAAGTAATGACCATCGTTATGTTTGGAGGATAAAGGGGGAGGCTTGCAAGCCGAAGTACACCATCCCAACCGTGAAGCACGGGGGTGGCAGCATCATGTTGTGGGGGTGCTTTGCTGCAGGAGGGACTGGTGCACTTCACAAAATAGATGGCATCATGAGGATGGAAAATTATGTGGATATATTGAAGCAACATCTCAAGACATCAGTCAGGAAGTTTGGTCGCAAATGCTTGGTCGCAAATGGGTCTTGCAAATGGACAATGACCCCAAGCATACTTCCGAAGTTGTGGCAAAATGGCTTAAGGACAACAAAGTCAAGGTATTATAGTGGCCATCACAAAGCCTTTACCTCAATCCTATAGAAAATGTGTGGACAGAACTGAAAAACCGTGTGCGAGGAAGGAGGCCTACAAACCTGACTCAGTTACACCAGCTCTGTCAGGAGGAATGGGCCAAAATTCACTCAATATATTGTGGGAAGCTTGTGGAAGGCTACCCAAAATCTTTGACCCAAGTTAAACAATTTAAAGGTAATGCTACCAAATACTAATTGAGTTGATGTAAACTTCTGACCCACTGGCAATGTGATAAAATAAATAGAAGCTGAAATACATAATTCTCTCTACTATTATTCTGACATTTCACATTCTTAAAATAAAGTGGTGATCCTAACTGACCTAAGACAGGGAATTTTTACTAGGATTAAATGTCAGGAATTGCGAAAAACTGAGTTTAAATGTATTTGGCTAAGGTGTATGTAAACTTCCGACTTCAACTGTATCTCCCTAGCATATTACATAATTTATGCAGCAGCATAAAATACATTTTTGGACTCACCTTGATGTTCTGTGTTCACTTGAACAGGAAGGTGGCGCTGCGGTTGTGGTGGGCAAATTTTGTCATCAAAGTCTGTCATTTTCTGGATTTATGCCGCTTTCAAGACAACTGGGAACTCGGGGGAAAAAACAAGGTAGAATCATGACATCAGTGATCTTCAGGTCTGAGCTCTAGAAAGAGGCCTGAGTTCCCGACCTGGGATTCCGAGTTGGCCGTTCAAAATGTTTTTTTCCCGAGTTCCCAGGTGTTTTGAACACGGCAGAAATCATGCTGGATTGACAGAATGGCCAATGTATTCAACCATTAAAAAAAAATCTCTGGCACATGGTGTTGAATGTTTATCCTTTTAAGCTTGGAAAAGAGACCTTTAAACCCAGACTTGGACCACACACCCACTCCACTGAATAGCAGGCTAGTGATTGCTTTGCAATGCTTGCAGTTAGTTAGCCACCGATTCCTTCCGATTCCTTGTTGAATTTGCGATTTCCAACTGTGTTTCTAACATAATGTTTATGTTCAATGGCCGATGAGCACCTATACGTTTTATCTAAAATTTCTCTTCATATGACAAGGATTGAAAAGGATTTGCCAGTAGATTGTCGACGTGATTCATGATGATGACTGCTTGTCTAGCTTGTGACAGAACACTGAGCCAATCACGGTGCAACTAGAGGACATTACCAACCCCTATGTTCCGTATTTTCCGCTGGCTGCCCCAACACCACAGAAAGCACTGAGCTAGGCTGAAACACCTGCGTTTTGGAGCTGCCTTACTCAAGAAAGCAAAAAAAGAGACCATGTTCGTATGCAACTTTATTAACTCAAAGATATTTTTTTGCAAAAAAAAGTATATATACACTGCTCAAAAAAATAAAGGGAACACTAAAATAACACATCCTAGATCTGAATGAATTAAATAATCTGATTAAATACTTTTTTCTTTACATAGTTGAATGTGCTGACAACAAAATCACACAAAAATAATCAATGGAAATCCAATTTATCAACCCATGGAGGTCTGGATTTGGAGTCACACTCAAAATTAAAGTGGAAAACCACACTACAGGCTGATCCAACTTTGATGTAATGTCCTTAAAACAAGTCAAAATGAGGCTCAGTAGTGTGTGTGGCCTCCACGTGCCTGTATGACCTCCCTACAACGCCTGGGCATGCTCCTGATGAGGTGGCGGATGGTCTCCTGAGGGATCTCCTCCCAGACCTGGACTAAAGCATCCGCCAACTCCTGGACAGTCTGTGGTGCAACGTGGCGTTGGTGGATGGAGCGAGACATGATGTCCCAGATGTGCTCAATTGGATTCAGGTCTGGGGAACGGGCGGGCCAGTCCATAGCATCAATGCTTTCCTCTTGCAGGAACTGCTGACACACTCCAGCCACATGAGGTCTAGCATTGTCTTGCATTAGGAGGAACCCAGGGCCAACCGCACCAGCATATGGTCTCACAAGGGGTCTGAGGATCTGATCTCGGTACCTAATGGCAGTCAGGCTACCTCTGGCGAGCACATGGAGGGCTGTGCGGCCCCCCAAAGAAATGCCACCCCACACCATGACTGACCCACCGCCAAACTGGTCATGCTGGAGGATGTTGCAGGCAGCAGAACATTCTCCACGGCGTCTCCAGACTCTGTCACATCTGTCACGTGCTCAGTGTGAACCTGCTTTCATCTGTGAAGAGCACAGTGCGCCAGTGGCGAATTTGCCAATCTTGGTGTTCTCTGGCAAATGCCAAACGTCCTGCACGGTGTTGGGCTGTAAGCACAACCCCCACCTGTGGACGTCGGGCCCTCATACCACCCACATGGAGTCTGTTTCTGACCGTTTGAGCAGACACATGCATATTTGTGGCCTGCTGGAGGTCATTTTGCAGGGCTCTGGCAGTGCTCCTCCTGCTCGTCCTTGCACAAAGGCGGAGGTAGCGGTCCTGCTGCTGGGTTGTTGCCCTCCTACGGCCTCCTCCACGTCTCCTGATGTACTGGCCTGTCTCCTGGTAGCGCCTCCATGCTCTGGACACTACGCTGACAGACACAGCAAACCTTCTTGCCACAGCTCGCATTGATGTGCCATCCTGGATGAGCTGCACTACCTGAGCCACTTGTGTGGGTTGTAGACTCCGTCTCATGCTACCACTAGAGTGAAAGCACCGCCAGCATTCAAAACTGACCAAAACATCAGCCAGGAAGCATAGGAACTGAGAAGTGGTCTGTGGTCACCACCTGCAGAACCACTCCTTTATTGGGGGTGTCTTGCTAATTGCCTATAATTTCCACCTGTTGTCTATTCCATTTGCACAACAGCATGTGAAATTTATTGTCAATCAGTGTTGCTTCCTAAGTGGACAGTTTGATTTCACAGAAGTGTGATTGACTTGGAGTTGCATTGTGTTGTTTAAGTGTTCCCTTTATTTTTTTGAGCAGTGTATATATATTACTATTATTGAATTTTCAGTTTCACAGGCCTATAATAATGATAGCTTAAAAAGGGTTTATTTCCAACCTATGGGGTATAAGTGGTACAGGATTGGGAAGAGTGGTATAGGAGAGTCTGAAATGAAATAAATACCCTAACGTTAAGCTATGTTCAATGTCAGCAGCAATTGCCAGTGAGAAATGCTCAGTCTGAAGCCATTCGGCTATGGGTTTCACAGCCCTATAATAATGATATAAGTTATATCACCTTAACCTTTTCACAAGTGAGTTCCAAATATGTCTAACGCTCACCCCAGCGCGAGTTGTTTTATGCACGTGATGTCAGAATGCACTCACTGTTCCTTAATGTGATTGTTACGCAACAGTATAGTTAACACGCACTGCCTGCTAATTATCTATAGGCTATGTTCCACTTTTGTAACAAGTTTTATTTTCTAACAACAGTTTGAATTGAGGTGTGTTACGCCTACTCATTAATTCACATAGAAGTAGCCCCTTTTAGTGTTGTGGACATTTTTATGTTTGAGGCTTTACTGAGCCGGTCAAACTTCTCTCTTCGAGGAGAGCCCAAGCACTTCCCCAGTGTTTCCGCAGATCAACTATGCAGACATTTGCGCAGTCTTACACGAACTGGCACATTTTCTGGCTGGCGCCCGCATTGCCTTCATTGTTGTTTTCCTTACAAATAATAACTTTGGACATGTGTACGTTCCTATCAAAGTAAGTACCTTATTTTCTGTATAACTTGTTGTTGTTTCTACCGTATGCTACATGTGTTCAAGTGGTGGTAAAAAATAATGCATTCCGATTAGATTGTAATGGACACATATGATGTGTGTAAAATACTTTTTTGAAGGTTGTACTGATTATAATGAGCTAATTCTAAGTTATTTGCAAGCTATGTATGCCGCCATGTTTGTTTACATTATACAATGCATTCTGGGTGTTACATAAATGTCTGTCAGACCAAAGATGTTATAATGAGGTGAAGGAATGGTTCACTCATCTTTCATGTAAACTTCCAGAAGTGAATGAAGGGAAGTGAATGATCGTAGATGACACACCCCCTTCAACATGCATACTGTAAACAGACCAAACTCTTCTTGTCTCCTCTTATTATCTTTGGTTGACATGAAAAAACAAACATGGCGGCGTGCACAAACTACCCATCGTCGGATTACTTTCAATTTCTAGAAAGTGTTTTACTAAATTATTTAGATCAATGGTGAGCTCACCCGTGATGTGATGAATTCTAAATAGTAATTGCTATTAGCTAATTCATATTGTGGTTTCTGTCAGCCAAAAGTTATCTAAATATGACAGCTTGTGTTACATCAATCTTTCCTCAGTTAGCGCTAGGACCTAATGAGGTCTATATTTTCTGGTTTGGATGATTGTGTATGCTGTCCCTACTTCTGTGAATGGCTGAACATTGCATCCAAAAATAAACTGGTCACATTCAGGACATAACTTTGTAAGGACTGTGTTCTTGCAAAATGTTTCTGTGAAAAAAACAGTGTGTTCAGCTCAAATACTGACTGTTGCGTCAAACGAAACTGGACGTTCTAAATAAGCATTCTAATCACACCGGTTTGAGCGTACGCTGCAGGGACCACTGTAGAATGATCACACCCGTTTGTTGGTACGTGTGAAAAGGTTAAAAAGGGTTTATTTACAACCTCTGGGGTATAACATGTTGGGCAAAGTGGTATAGGAGAGACTGACATATAACCCCTAACTTGAGTTCAGTCTTCGCCATTGAGAAACTAGATTGACCTAGTTTCGTCCTTCATGACTGGAAAATCCCTGGATTCTAGGCCGTAGGAAATCCTACATCCATCTCATTAGATCACAACAGGATGGCTCAACAGTGATTCATATTACTGGTTTGCATCCTAAAAAAAGGATAGTTGTGTTTTGCTGAATAACACACTACCCATATGATGTGGATCATTGTCAGGTTATTTGATTTATAAGCTTCAGTAACAACAGAACACCATGGTTGTAATAACACTTTAAGCAGGTCGTTTGTAAATGTGTAGAATGTGTTTGTTCTGGATCCACACTGGTAAGTTAACCTAGGTGTCTGGTTAGACTGTAAACTCTCCTTCCAGACTCCTATTAAGCATCTCCAATCCAAAATTAAATCTAGAATCGGCTTCCTATTCTGCAACAAAGCATCCTTCACTCATGCTGCCAAACATACCCTCGTAAAACTGAATATCCTACCGATCCTTGACTTCGGTGATGTCATTTACAAAATAGCCTCCAACACTACTCAGCAAATTGGATGCAGTCCATCACAGTGCCATCCATTTTGTCACCAAAGCCCCATATACTACCCACCACTGCAAACTGTATGCTCTCGTTGGCTGGCCTTCGCTTCATATTCATCGCCAAACCCACTGGCTCCAGGTCATCTATATGTCTTTGCTAGGTAAAGCTCTGCCTTATCTCAGCTCACTGGTCACCATAGCAGCACCCACCCGTAGCACGCGCTCCAGCAGGTATATTTCACTGGTCATCCCCAAAGCCAACTCCTACTTTGGCCGCCTTTCCTTCCAGTTCTCTGCTGCCAATGACTGGAACGAATTGCACAAATCAATGAAGCTGGAGTCTTATATCTCTCTCACTAACTTTAAGCATCAGCTGGCAGAGCAGCTTACCGATCATTGCACCTGTACACAGCCCATCTGTAAATAGCGCACCCAACTACCTCATCCTCATAACGTTATTTTTTTTTTTGCTCCTTTGCACCCCAGTATCTCTACTTGCACATTCATCTTCTGCACTATCTATCACTCCGGTGTTTAATTGCTAAATTGTAATTATTTCACCACTATGGCCTATTTATTGCCTTACCTCCCTAATCTTACTACATTTGCACACACTGTATATAGATTTTTCTATTGTGTTATTGACTGTACCTTTGTTTATCCCATGTGTAACTCTGTGCTGTTTGTGTCGCACTGCTTTGCTTTGTCGCAGTTGTAAATGAGAACTTACCTGGCTAAATAAAGGTGAAATAAACAAATAAAAATAAAGTTGCTTATGTAAATTAGACTGTCACCGAGGATTTTCCTCTGAATAACTGGTCAGGGCATAGCACTTTCCATTCAGCTTGAGCTTCCGTCACTCCCATTGTTGCTTATCCATTGTTCACTAGATAGATCAACGTAATTACACCCAGTACAATGTTGAAAAACAGAATGCTTCCCATCACTAGATCACATAACGCTACCACCAATGTAGCGGAAGAAAGTGAAAGCTGCAACAGGGGACACTAACCAGGGCTCATACGTGGCAAAGTGAGCGCTAACAGCCATTGCCATGAAATCCTAGTAGGTCTCTGGGCAGAGGCAGTAGGCCTACAATGCTGTCATACGCCTTGTTACAATAACCTAAGTATATAACATGATTGACACGACCGTAATAACCATCATGAAGCGGCCTTGGAAGTGCTATAAGTGTCAGCCAACATAATTCATTATTTTACATGAACCTGTTTAACGACATTGATATGGCTTAAATGATCATGTCCAGATTTGTTATAGTTGCAAATACCATACAGTTGCACCTGGGGAATTTAAAACCAATAGATTTTTTTTGCAGGTCTTCTGTTTCCCCACATTTATTGATGAATTAATTTCACATCATGAAAATGTATCCCCATTCCCCAGTCAAATACCTTCATCGAACAACCCCCCCCCCCCCCCCCCGCCCCGCACTTTTTTCTCCAATCTGGCGACCTTCATAAAATCCAACATAGCACCAGTATCCTGAAGTATAAAAAGAAAACAAGCATAGGCATTCATACAAAAAAAATTCAAACGTATTGCTACTATAATATTGTAAGGGTTTTGATGACAAATGGGTTAATTAACAATATTGGGTTGTTAACAGTTTTGTGGGACACAAAAAAAGGCATTGTAGAACACCATTGCCCAAAATCATCGCTCCAATAACTTTCAAAAGATTGTTCCATAGTTTGCCCCTCAATTTTTTTTTCTCCTGTGAATAAAGTTGCACAAAAATGTGTGTATTTTCACACAAATTAAGCCACACGAAAACGCGCAAAATCTGCTGAAATGTTTTTTGTACAGTATCGTTCAAAAGTTTGGGGTCACTTAGAAATATCCTTGTTTTTGAAAGAAAAGCAAATTTTTTTGTCCATTAAAATAGCATCAAATTGATCAGAAATACAGTGTAGACATTGTTAATATTGTAAATTACTATTGTAGCTGGGAGCTGCAGATTTTTTATGGAATATCTACATAGGCGTACAGAGGCCCATTATCAGCAACCATCACTCCTGTGTTCCAATGGCACGTTGTGTTAGCTAATCCAAGTTTATCATTTTAAAAGTCTAATTGATCATTAGAAAACCCTTTTGCAATTCTGCTAGCACAGCTGAAAACTGTTGTTCTGATTAAAGAAGCAATAAAACTGGCCTTCTTTTGACTAGTTGAGTATCTGGAGCGTCAGCATTTGTGGGTTCAATTACAGGCTCAAAATGTCCAGAAACAAAGATTGTAGATTTTATGTAGATTTATGTAGATTTTCCATAAAAAATGTGACGTATCCAGCTACTACAGTGACCTGTAGTGGAAATGTCAGTACTGAGAGAGACTTGGACAATTATTAAAACAATCATCTTTATTCAACATCGATTAATTATTGCAATAATGAAACCATCGACCGCACACTCTAAATTGTGTTGTCGAGAGCTTAACTGACAATGATAAAACAGAGACCTTATATAGGCCCTAAATGCTTAGTCAGTCCTGGTTCTCTGCACGGGATGTTGTTTTACTTCCAACCCAGCTTAGTATCCCAGATGCCAGGAAGATGAGACAATGAGGCATTATTCTAAACTCTTCCAGGCTCTCTCTATCTCGGGTCACACACATCACATCTTGTCTATAGAATGCCAGCTTTTAGGTTTTTATCACCAAGTCATTGTCAGCTCAAGCTATCCCTAGAAAAAACCATTTCCTAACCAGACGCCCAGACTAACTGCAGGAAGCTAGAGTGGACACAATAAAAACTCAGCATTAGCAGGCCAGTCTTACACTTAGTTAAGTATATAACCATTGTCTATTAATATCAAACAAATTAGGTAAGTATGTCATTTTTCCCTGACAGACCCCAAACTTTTGAACAGTAGTGTACATATTTGCTTGAATTGAGTGTGAGATAGTGTTGCAACACCCTGCAGCTGTTTGTCAGGAGCTCACTGGCTAGGGAGATTGCTAGCACGAGCTTCAGGCCTAGGACACAAGTTAATAGTTGATGCAATGTTTCAAGTTCCTTCCAGACAGGCCATGCATAGCCAATGTGATTTATAGGATATTTATCAGGATATTTTCTACTTGCGGGCTGTAATGTTTTTATTTGTAGGCTATTTTTATACATTGGCAATGGCAATAAAAGTTACTTTTAGATTTGTATCATTTTCATTTAGATAGAGTTTTGATTAACCACATGATATTAATTTTGAGACATGAAGACTTTATTATAAATTAAATGGAACTGTTCCACAAAAATGTGCATATGAAAATCAGAACTGGCACGCAGATCAGTATAAATGGTACAGATCAGTATAAATGGTACAGATCAGTAGAAATGGTACAGATCAGTAGAAATGGTACAGATCAGTAGAAATGGCACTCCAAATGGAACGCTGGCGTAGCCTATTATCTGCAACTTCAGGAGCATAACGTCAGAATCTGCAAAGGCCAGCAGCAGTGGGCAGTGGGAGGAGAAAGGTTGGGTCGGGAACAGGTTATTTTCTTCTGGTTAGGCTATATTGATCTCTGGCTCACTCTTTAGTCATTTGTGTGTCTTTGTTTTTATTTTCAGTGCTTAAAACATCAGGCTAAGTAGCCAACATATAGTTCATTTTATTCAAATATAGGGTGTGTCTGTAAATGGAAAAATACACATTTTAAAATTGCAACCAATTGATTGGTCAGTAGAACAAATAACTCTGTTTACCAATATTTTTTTTAGTCCTACAAGTAATTCACTTTTTGTTTTCTCCTGAATTGGTCTAATTGTGTTGCTGTCCTGGGGGTCTGTAGGGTCTGTTTGTGTTTGTGAACAGGACCAGCTTGCTGAGGAGACTCTTCTCCAGGTTCATCTCTTTGTAGATGATGGCTTTGTTATGGAAGGTTTGGGAATCACTTCCTTTTAGGTGGTTGTAGAATTTAACGGCACTTTTCTGGAATTTGATCATTAGCGGGTATCGTCGTAATTCTGCACTGCATGCATTATTTGGTGTTTACATTGTACACGGAGGATGTTTTTGCAGAATTCTGCATGCAGTCTCAATTTGATGTTTGTCCCATTTTGTGAATTCTTGGTTGGTGAGCGGGACCCCAGACCTCACAACCGCAGAGGGCAATGGGTTCTGAAACGGATTCAAGTATTTTTTGCCAGATCCTAATTGGGATGTCAAATTTGATGTTCCTTTTAATGCCATAAAAGGCCATTCTTGCCTTGTATCTCAAATCCTTCACAGCTTTGTGGAAGTTACCTGTGGTGCTGATGTTTAGGCCGAGGGACGTATAGGTTATTGTGTGCTCTAGGGCAACGTATGTAGATGGAATTTGTATTTGTGGTCCAGGCAACTGTACCTGTTTTGGAACACCATTATCTCTCTCTCTCTCTCTCTCTCTCTCTCTGTGTCTCTCTGTGTCTCTCTCTCTGTCTCTCTCTCTCTCACCCTCTCCCTCTCTCTCTCTCTGTCATCATTTGCTCCTTGGCACCAGCAGAGTTTTACTTGGTTTATCTTTCTCCCTCAAGGAGTCCTCAGTCTTATGTATCCTCAGGCCCAGGGGAGAGTGCTGTTAAGGTTGATGCTCTGATGCTGGCAAAACGTTCCAGTGATGTGAATGTTCCGCTGAAGGTCAGTGGCCTCCTTAGATCTGGCTATGAGATGACAAGTGTATGTGAGTGTTACACACTATCTCAGAGCTGTTCCTAAAGAACACACTGATGATGATGATGATGATGATGATGATGACGAAGGCTCCGGATCAATTGGTGTGTGTGTGAGACCCCCGTTCTGAACCACCTTTACTGCCCTACACCTCCCCACTGTTCAGTACGCCACAGTTCATTACCCCAGACCAGCCCTGAGCATAGGTGTCCCCCACACCCCTGTAATGACCTCTTCCATCCCCATTATGTCCACTTCATTACCCCTCACCTGCCCCCCTGCCAACCCCCCAGTGGCTAGGGTGAGAGGGGCAGAGCAAACCAGGCCAGAACATCTCATGTGACTCCGTGTCCACGACTTTCGCGCTCTCTTTCTCTGCTCTTTTTGTCTCGTTACCTTTTTTCTAGCGCTCTCTGTCCCTCTCATTCTTTTACAGTTCTCTCTTTCTCTACCCCACTATCTTTCCATCTATATACAGATAACCTGTATTTTCACCCTCTCCTCGTCTGTCCCCTGCTCTCCAATTCCTCCCTCCCTTCCTCCCTCTCCTTCCCTCTCTCTCCCTCTATCTCTCGGGGCAGGGTTATACACCGTATCAGGAGTCAGCGGGTTTGGTTGTGTAGGAGCCCCATTTATTAGCCACTCATGTCGTTAAGGGCGAGAGAGGAGCGAGGGGGGCGGTGGCTAGATCAATCTTCTGTATTAACGTCGGCTCGCTGTCAGCTGGCCTGAGACTGGACAGGGGAGAGAAGGGAGGGGGACGCGGAGGGATGGGGTGAGGGTGTGCCCTGTCATCCGGAAAAAATGTTATTTTATCAGGATGAATCAACGGAGCATTGCGGAAGATCAGGAGAGAATAGCTGTCGCCTTGCTGTAGATAAATGACAAAAATTGGGGGTGGAAAGAATGGCGTTCCCATTGGTTCTCCAAGACGGCAAGGATAAAGGAAATCCAGGCTCATTGGATGATTTGGATGATTTAGGGAAATCCCTGCCTGGCACACGCTGGAAGGGGAGAGAGAGAGAGTGTAAGAGAGAGACAGAGAGAGAAGAGAGAGAAAGAGAGAGGGAGAGCAGTAGGAAGAGCAGGCGGTGCTGAAGAAATGGAAGGAGAGAGGGAAAGAGAGAGGGAAAGGAGAGGAGAGAGAGTTAGAGGGAGAGCAGTAGGAAGGGCAGGTGGTTCAGAGATGGAGGGAGAGAGAGAATGAGAGAGGGAAAAGAGTGATATGAGAGAGGAAGCTGAGACTGACATAGCCTGGAGTGGAAACTCAGGCATTGCAGCCCCTCCAGTTAGGGCAATAAACTGTGTGTGTGTGTGTGTGTGTGTGTGTGTGTGTGTGGCATACCCTCTATAGTGGTCCCTATCCCTGAGGAGCGTCTATTGTCGGTAAGACCTTGTGTCTCTCCTCTACTGTGATAAATAATGAATGAAGGCTTGAGACCAATCCTGACAAGACAAGGACAGAGATGGAGAGCGAGGAGAGAGGAGAGAGAAAGGAACAGAGATAAGAGATAGTGGCGGAAGGACACAGGTGAGACAAGAGACAAGCGGGAAAGAGAAGGGTAGAAGAAATTGCATAGATGGAGAGAGAGAGAGGAGAGGTGAGGAAGAGCGGACGGATGAGGGAGGAGGATGCTGGTACAGTCCTGAAACCATAAACCCAGGAAAAGGAGAATGCCCCAGAGCCTCACAGACGAAGAACGGTGAGCAGTGTGTGCGTGTGTGTGTGCACCACTGGCACAGAACTGGATATCTGGTTGCAGACTGAGACATGAGCCAGATGGAGGGGGAGGAAATGTCTCCGGGAACACCTGACAACAAGAACCGACACATTCTTATTTACTGCATCTGATTTATTTACAGTCTGCTGCTCGCTTACAGCAAAATTCCAATCTGGCAACCCTAGGCCTAATCTCACTCTATAAATACAATGTTGCCAGATTGACTTTGCTTTCTCTTACAGCCTAAGTTAACCGGCTGTGGGAGTGGGAGATTCAGGTTCAATCTAGCGACCACATTAACTCAATATATCTCAATCACAGACTTGATAAATCTCAAGTCTTTCAACATGACTTTTCTTCTAGTCAAGGCTTTCAACCGTCGATATCCCCATATTAGCTTTATCTTGATAGCATTAGCCCAGACTCATTCCCATTCTGTGTAGGTTCTCAAGGCATGTGGAGAAAATAGCATCAGAGCCAAAGATCAATGTCAGGCTTTGAAGCAGTGTGGGTAAACGCTGCACCCTGAGCATCTTAATCTAACTTCACTGGGGGTGGGGGGGGTGTGTGTGTGTGTGTGTGTGTGTGCTTGCGTGCAATTCATGTGTTTCAGCTGATAATCCTGAAGTTTTAGAGAGGAGTAGAGATGCAATAAAAGGCTGGGGTGTAGAGGAGAGATGATGGAGAGAGGAAGAGGAGATGTCAAGAGAAGGGATAGGAGGTAGAGAGAGACAGAAGGAAGAAGAAGAGGGCAGCAAAGTGATACCATTAAACATGATTTAGATTGCTCCTTATCCTATGGCTTGAACTGGAGTGTGTCTGAGGTGCAGTAAAGCTTTATTATCCCTGTGTGCGTGTGCGTGATAGTCCGTGTTGCTCTTTCCCTTCTCTTCATCACCCAGAGGCCGCTAGTGGTCTCATTAGGTCGATTCCCTCCCACCACCTATACCCTGGGGTCATTTAACCCACAGCCATCACCCTGCCATCTGTACCGTAGGTTTTTCCGGCATCTTGGACATATTCTCGTCGGTTAGTCCCCATTTAAGTCTAAATCCCAGCATCGTTTACCCCTCCCCTCTGTATCCATCCTTCCCCGTCACTCCACCCATTATTCTCTCATCAAAAGACAGTCTCTCTGAAGACTGCTGGAGTGAGACGATGCCCTACCGCACCGTACACCACCAAACCCCATAGACCCTTCCCCCCCCTTATTTAGGTTTCCAAGGCTACACTACATCTCTCCCTCTCCCTCTCCCTCTCTCTCTGTCTCTTACTAGCTCACTCACTCACTCACTCACTCACTCACTCACTCACTCACTCACTCACTCTCTCTCGCTCTCTCTCTCTTTCCCTTGCTCAACCAGCCAACCGTATCGGTGCGAAAACATCACTGGAGTATTTTAATTGGGTCCACCCTCCTCCTCTACTCCCTCCTCCCTTCTTCTCCTTTGCCCCGTTGCGGGGAGAAGAAAACCTGCCTGCCTGTGTGGAGAAAGAGAAGGCGGGATTGAATGTAGGCTGATGTAATGTCATGCTGGAGGACCCTTCTGCTGGGCCCTTCTGCTGGGCCCTTTTTTCTTTTTGAAGTTCTACATCTAATGGACAGGGGTACAATACTTCCTTTTACATGGAGACCCCTCACCTCCCCTTACCGCATTTCAAAAGGTGCTTCACTGTGTGTGTGTGTGTGTGTGTGTGTGTGTGTGTGTGTGTGTGTGTGTGTGTGTGTGTGTGTGTGTGTGTGTGTGTGTGTGTGTGTGTGTGTGTGTGTGTGTGTGTGTGTGTGTGTGTGTAATGCATTTAGGAAAACTATTTTGGAGAGCCCACACCGTCTCTGCCACACTGAAGAGACCGTGTAAAGGGGGCAGGGGATGGCTGTGAAGGAGGTGGGTTTTAGTGACCCTGCACTACCTACACTATTTATTGGCTGTAGTAGAGGCTGTTTAGCTGAACCATTTGACTACATGTGTAGTGTTTATCCAACCAATGTGCTCTGTGGTGAAGGAGAAAGCACATCTCTCTCTCTCTCTCTGTTACTTGTTCTCCCTCCTGCACAATCCCCCCCTCTATCTCTCTATCACATTCCCTCTGTATTAATTGCAAGACCAAATCACCAAATCTCCTTTCACCTGTGAGCATTGTCTGCTTTGCTCTGTAACACTGACCCAGAAACAGTTTCCGGAGTCATCATTCATCCCAAAGTAGACCACATTATGTGTGACCTGCTCATTGGTTTGTGACCATTATCTGTTGTGTCTACTGCCACCATGTGGTAGATAGTGGTAACTAGTAATTATACCTCAGATGCATTTATAAGCTCCATTTCAGCTGGTGAATTTTGGTATAACAACATCAACCCATTAGAAACCCAGTTAGCCCTCAACAGTAGATTTTTTGTTCACAACTTCCAGTTAAGGTTAATCTAATGTGAGGTCATCCATGTGTTTTGACAGGACTGTGATGAAATTGGGAACACAGGACTTAGTATGTGGACTTAGTACACACACACACACATTTTACATTCACTGGACAAAGACGTCAGTTGAGCGTCTTTGATTGAGTTGTTGAAATGTTTGGAGCTCTGAGTTACTGAGATTAAGTTTCACAGCACCCGATAGCACTATGTCCCCAAATAGCCCATTGTAGAAGGGCAATTCCATTGTAACAGTATGACGCTGAGACTGATTTAAAGGCCCAATGCAGACTTTTTTTTATCTCAATACCAAATAATTTCTGGGTAACAGTGAAGTATCCTACTGTCACTGTTTTCAATCAAAATGGTCAAAAATAAATAAAAAATAGCTTATTAGCAAGAGCAATTTCTCCAGCTAAATTTTAGCTAGGGCTGTCTGGGAGTGGTCTGAGTGGGGAGGGGAAAACTGAAAACTAGCTGCTATTGGCAGAGAGGATTTGAACTCTTTCTTGTTGGTCTATTAACTAATTTACCGCCTGGTGATGTCATCAGGCAGACCAAAACTTGCTGAAATTTCAGGTGATCTTTTCAAACAGCTCTTACACTAAAAGGGCATTATCATAAGTGTAACAATTTCAAAGTATGGAAATATATATAAAACACAGGTAAATCCAATTTTTTGAATGCACAGGGCCTTTAAAAGGTAGTGCCTTCAGAAAATATTCACACCCCTTTCTCCACATTTTGTTGTGTTACAGCTTGAATTTAAAATGGATTAAATTGAGATTTTGTGTCACTGACCTACACACAATACCCCATAATGTCACATTGGAATTTTTGTTTTTATAAATGTGTACAAAGTCATTAAAAATGAAAAGCTGAAATGTCTTGAGTCAATAAGTATTCAACCACTTTCTTATGGCAAGCCTAAATAAGTTCAGGAGTAAAAATGTTGCTTAACTAGTCACTGTTCAACATGATTTTTGAATGACTACTCCTGTTCTGTACCCCACACAGTTATCTGTAAGGTACCTCAGTCGAGTAGTGAACTTTAACCACAGGTTCAACCACAAAGGTCAGGGAGGTTTTCCCATGCCTCACAAAGAAGGGCACCTATTGGTAGATGGGTTAAAAAAAAAGCAGACATTGAATATCCCTTTGAGCATGGTGAAGTTATTCATTACGCTTTGGATGGTGTATCAATACACCCAGTCATTTAAAAAATTCAGGCGTCCTTCCTCAGTTGCTGGAGAGGAAGTAAACCTCTCAGGGAGTTTACCATGAGGCTAATTTTTAAACAGTTAAACAGACTTTAATGACTATAGTAGGAGAAAAACTGAGGATGAATCAACAACATTGTAGTTACTCCACAATACTAACCTACATGACAGAGTGAAATAAGGAAACCTGTGCAGAAGTAAAATATTCCCAAACATGTATCTTGTTTGCTGTAAGGCACTGTAAAAAAATGTGGCAAAGAAATATTTTTTTTGTCTGAATACAAAGCGTTATGTTTGGGGCAAATCCAACACATCACTCGTCATATGTTCAAGCATGGTGGTGGCTGCATCATGTTATGGTTAAGCTTGTCATCGGCAAGAACTAGAGAGTCTTAGGATAAAAAGAAACGTAAACGAGCTAAGCACAGGCAAAATCCTAGAGGAAATTCTCGTTCAGTCTGCTTTCCAACAGACACTAGGAGATAAATTCACCTTTCAGCAGGACAATAACCTAAAACACGAGGCTAAATATACACTGTAGTAGTTTACCAAGACGATATAGAATGTTCCTGAGCGGCCTAGTTACAGTTTTGACTTAAATCTACTTGAAAATCTATGACAAGACTTGAAAATTGTTGTCTAGCAATGATCAACAGCCAACTTGATAGAGCTTGAAGAACTCTTTTAAGAATAATGTGCAAATATTGTACAGTCCGGGTATGCAAAGCTCTTAGAGATTTATCCAGAAAGACTCACTGCTGAAGGGGATTCTAACATGTATTGATTCAGGGGGTTGAATACTTATCCAATCAAGATATATTGGTGTTTTATTTTCCATTAATTAAAAAAAATATACAAAACGTTCTTCCACTTTGACATTACAGATTATTGTTTGTAGATCGTTGAAATAAAAGACAATTAAATCCATTTTAATCCCACTTTGTAACACAACAAAATGTGGAAAAAGTCAAGGGGTGGGAATACCTTCTGAAGGCACTGTATGCCCAGCAAAAAAAACATGGATTGCAAAGTTAAATAAACCATACATCTCTATTCACAAAGACTACTTTAAACAATTTCCACTAAAGATTTTACAAAACAAATTTATTTGAAGATCAGTGCAGATGTAAAGTTTCATAAAAGAATGACTGTGAAATCTCCCTCAGATTTTTATGTGACCAAGTCTTCCAAAAACTCTGTTAAATATCTACTCTGAATGAAGATTCAAAGATGTCTGCAGAAAGAATGGGATGTCAACTTTGTTCCGGATCGGAACGTCTAGAGTATGTTTCACAATTTTGGACATCACAGTAGAGAACAGTGGAGTACAGTACAGAGCAGCACACATAGCACAGTAGAGTTCAGTACATTACAGTACAACATAATATGAGTGGCAGGTAGCCTAGCGGTTGGGCCAGTAACTGAAAGGTCACTGGTTCGAATCCCTGAGCCCACTAGGTGAGAAATCTGTCAACATGCCCTTGAGCAAGGCACTTAACCCTAATTGCTCCTGTAAGTCGCTCTGGATAAGAGCGTCTGCTAAATGATTCAAATGTAAATGTATAATACAGTACATTATACTGTAGTGTAATCTACTGTAATGTACTGTACTAAACTCTACTTTACTGTACAGTAGTACTACTGACCTATACTCCAGTGGAAGGCATTCAGTTGTACAACTGACTAGGTATCCCCCTTTCCCTTTTACTCTACTGTACTTTTCTTTACTGTACTGTACGCTACTCTACTGTACTGACCTATACTCTAATCTTATTTTCTTTACTGTACTGTACTATACTGTACTGTACTATACTGTACTTTACTATAACATGGTTTCCAAACTTGTGACGCATAGATGGGTGATTCTCATGAAAGCAGTTTTAACCATGGCAATAGCAAGTTGAGTTAGAAAACCATGATGCTTCCGCAACATCCAACTAACGTTACTGAATCATTCAGAGGAATAAGATGCCTAGTTTATGGCACAGTGTCTTATTTAAAATACATTTTCGCCTGAATTCTGTACATTTTCACCCCAAATTCGCATTACTGAAATGCGTTTGGATTAAATTCTCGGGTCATTTTATACAATTGTACTTTAGAAAAACCTAACTTATTTGAATTAAACACAAAATATGTTGCTCTAGGTTGTCCATAAATCCCCCAAAATGTATACTAGTTTAAGTTTACATGAAACTATTATATTTAATACATAAAAACACAGTGTCTGTGGACATACAGTGCATTCGGAAAGAATTCAGACCCCTTGACTTTTTCCACATTTTGTTACATTACAGCCTTATTCTAAAATGGATTAAATAAATACAAATCCTCAGCAATCTACACACAATACCCCATAATGACAAAGCAAAAACAGGTTTTTAGACATTTTAGAACATGTATTACATATAAAAAAATATTATATTTACACAAGTATTCAGACCCTTTGCTATGAGACTCGAAATTGAGCTCAGGTGCATACTGTTTCCATTGATCATCCTTGAGATGTTTCTACAACTTGAGTGGAGTCCACCTGTGGTAAATTCAATTGATTGGACATGATTTGGAAAGGCACACACCAGTCTATATAAGGTCCCACAGTTGTCAGAGCAAAAACCAAGCCATAAGGTCGAATGAATTGTCTGTACAGCTCCGAGACAGGATTGTGTCGAGGCACAGATCTGGGGAAGGGTACCAAAAGATGTCTGCAGCATTGAAGGTCCCCAAGAACACAGTTGCCTCCATCATTCTTAAATGGAAGAAGTTTGGAACCACCAAGACTTCCTAGAGCTGGCTTCCCGGCCAAACGGGAACAATCGGGGGAGAAGGGCCTTGGTCAGGGAGGTGTCCAAGTTCCCGATGGTCACTCTGATAGAGCTCCAGAGTCCCTCTGTGGAGATGGTAGAACCTCCCAGAAGGACAACCATCTCTGCAGCACCACACCAATCAAGGCTTTATGGTAGAGTGGCCAGATGGATGCCACTCCTCAGTAAAAGGCACATGACAGCCTGCTTGGAGTTTGTCAAAAGGCACCTAAAGACTCTCTGCCCGTGAAAAACAAGATTCTCTGGTCTGATGAAACCAAGATTGAACTCTTTGGCCTGAAACCTGGCACTGTCCCTACTGTGAAGCATGGTGGTGGCAGCATCCTACTGTGGAGATGTTTTTCAGCGGCAGGGACTGGGAGACTAGTCAGGGTTGAGGGAAAGATGAACAGAGCAAAGTACAGAGAGATCCTTGATGAAAACCTTCTCCAGAGTGCTCTGGACCTCAGACTGGGGTGAAGGTTCACCTTCCAACAGGACAGCGACCCTAAGCACAGAGCCAAGACAATGCAGGAGTGGCTTTGGGAAAAGTCTCTGAATGTCCTTGATTGACCCAGCCAGAGCCCGGACTTGAACCCTATGGAACATATCTGGAGAGACCTGAAAATAGCTGTGCAGCGACGCTCCCCATCCAACCTGACAGAACTTGAGAGGATCTGCAGAGAAGAATGGGAGAAACTCCCCAAATACAGGTGTGCCAAGCTTGTAGTGTCATACCCAGGAAGATTGGAGGCTGTAATCGCTGCCAAAAGTGCTTCAACAAAGTACTGAGTAAAGGGTCTGAATACTTACGCAAATGTCATATTTCCGGTTTTTTTTTAATTATCAATTTGCAAAAACAAACTGTTTTTGCTTTGTCATTATGGAGTATTGTGTGTAGATGGATGAGGGGAAAAAACAATTAAAGCCATTTTAGAATAAGGTTGTAACGTAACAAAATGTGGAAAAAGTCAAGGGGTCTGAATACTTTCCGAATGTGTTTCTGATTAACATAACACCTTTTTCAAGTTCCTGTAAAAACTCCAAACATTTTTTTAATAAAGTTGTATTCACCCATGATGCATCATTTAGTGTAGGGTTTTCCAAACTTGGTTCTGGGGCCCCCCCTGGGTGCACATTTTTGTTTTTGTCCGAGCACAACACAGCTGATTCAAATAATCAAAGGTTGATAATGAGTTGGTTATTTGAATCAGCTGATTATGATCTGTATTTATCTATTTCATAATTATTGTTATGTTTATTGATCATTTTACCACAATTTCCACAACTACCAAAGCAAGTGTCTTAACTTCAACATTGATGTGTTTTTGTTGGATTTCTCATACCTTTAAAGACTTTTTCTGGTAGATGTTTTCTAATACTTTTTTCCCCCATTTGACCAGAAATCAAAGCCGTTGCTTATTCCCTAGTTTTAGAATAAAAAATGGTGGAAAATTGTATATATGCCTTAATAAAACATTTAAAAATAGACTCTTAGCTTTCATTTGACACCAAATTTGACATGCTACTATGAACTTCACATGTTGGTGCTTATGGGTCCTTTTACATGGAAATGTCTGAAACCTGACTTTGTAGCCCTATAGGTCAATGCTCAGTCTATCCTACCGATGCTTCTCTTGTACAGTATCACTATATAAAGCTATAGCAGATCCAGCGGAATATTCCAGTTTATTCCAATACAGTCCTGTTGAATATTATTCTGGTCTATTCCTATACAGTCCTGTTGAATATTCCCCTCTATTCCAATACAGTCCTGTTGAATATTATTCTGGTTTATTCCAATACAGTCCTGTTGAATATTCCCCTCTATTCCAATACAGTCGTGTTGAATATTATTCTGGTCTATTCCAGTACAGTCCTGTTGAATATTATTCTGGTCTATTCCTATACAGTCCTGTTGAATATTCCCCTCTATTCCAATACAGTCCTGTTGAATATTATTCTGGTTTATTCCAACGCAGTCCTGTTGAATATTCCCCTCTATTCCAATACAGTCGTGTTGAATATTATTCTGGTCTATTCCAGTACAGTCCTGTTGAATATTATTCTGGTCTATTCCAGTACAGTCCTGTTGAATATTATTCTGGTCTATTCCAGTACAGTCCTGTTGAATATTATTCTGGTCTATTCCAGTACAGTCCTGTTGAATATTATTCTGGTCTATTCCAGTACAGTCCTGTTGAATATTATTCTGGTCTATTCCAAGACAGTCCTGTTGAATATTCCTTTTCATCTGAGACCGAATGAGAAGAATTTAATCCTGCCTTTGTGGCAAAAACAGTGAGTATGAAATTATATCATGCCCGGATGTCTTCAGGCACACTATAATCACATTATACACGCTTAGGGGGGAGACTGAGTGTGTGTGTGTCTTTGTGCGTGTGTGTCTGTGCAAGCGTCTTTGCACTTGTGTGCATGCATATGTGTGTGTGTGTGACGCTGAAGGGGATTTCCATAAATTCCAGGTTTATAATAATAATGTCTTAAATAAAACACATTATACATGAAAATCTGACTGTATTTTTCGTATTTTTTCCATGAGGGATTTTCCATGTTTTTCTTTGTTACGCGATCTAATCTCTTATCATGTTTAAGCAGATTTCTGGGACTTTCTTATAGTAACGGATTCCATCGCGGTTGCCAAGAAGAAGTGGAGTTAATGAAATTAAAACCGCCACCCTCGACCAGAAGCGCTTTCCACTTTGCGTCGGGTGTGATTGGAATCAATAGGAAAATACGTTACGTCTGTTAGCATTAGAGCTAACAGCCATCTTCTGTTGAATTCAGAGAAAGTGTGTTTGGTTATTAATGAGATCTATGTGATTAGAATGCAGTGTCTCCACCCCCCCCCCTACTTCCCTGAAGCACATGACACATCTAAGGCAGCTTATAGTGATCAGTGTGTTAGCTACACCACCCAAGACACTAAAACAAAATATGTGTTAGTATTGGCTGCAAGAAGCTGTCATATTCAGGGTGTGGAACCAACCAAGTCAAGGCTGTGTTGTAGGGCTTAATACTGCCTGTTTGAGTTTATGTTTGAGCTTGTTGATTTTGATAGATTACATATGTAAAAAAAAAAAAACATTGTATATTAAAGATAGACCATGATAAGCGGGCTAGTTGGAAACTACAATGTTGACTGTCCTTGAGGTTTTCTTGAATCCTGCCTCTCCCTCTTTCTTCTGAGTCATGACAAATGGAATGTGAACGATACACACATCAAAGAAAGAGAGGAGAGCAGGAGCAGAGAGGATAGGGGAATGCATTGTGTATCTCCGTGTGTGTGTTGATCGATGGTGTTAGTACATTTTAGATATACACTGAGTGTACAAAACATTAGGAATAGCATCCTAATATTGAGTTGCACCCCTCTTTTGCTTTCAGAACAGCCTCAATTCGTCGGGCATGGACTACAAGGTGTCGAAAGCGTTCCACTGGGATGCTGGTCCATGTTGACGCCAATGCTTCCCACAGTTGTGTAAAGTTGGCTGGATGTCCTTTGGGTGGTGGACCATTCTTGATACACACGTAAACTGTTGAGCGTGAAATACCCAGCAGCGTTGCAGTTCTTGACACACTCAAACCGGTGCACCATACACACATATACTGTGCTGCCATTCAAAGTGTAGGACGTGAGATGCAACTGAAATCTTAAGGGTGAGGAGAGAGCGAGAGAGAATGGAGGAAGTTTGCTTTGAAGCGCTGGGAATCTTGTCATGTCATGCATTATCTGAATTAGGCCCACATTATTATACCTACCGAGGAGCAGCTTCTATGGAGGAACTTTTAATGTCTTTGAACTTCCGAGTTGGTTTAATGTTGGATCAGAGCAGACGTTAGCGAGCTAGCTAGCTAACAAGTTTGTGTATGCAGAGCAACACTAGAATTAAAAACAGTGTAGAGCGTGAGATGCAACTGAAATTTTGAGGGTGAGGAGAGGACAAGAATTAAAAACAAGAATTATTCAATAAATAAAAAATACGAAAAATGTAAAACACATTTTACCACTGGCAAAGATTTCCAATTGGCATGCAGACACTGGAATACGTTTCTGAGTTACAGAGCTTTGCGTAGGTGCTTAGTTGCTGTGGGACCCCAAAAAATGGTAATGCCAGAATGTAAAATAACATTATTAACCGGTTCCCATGCTTTTAAAATAACAGTTCTGTTCTGGAACAGTATGGATCACTTTCATTTTCGGTTGGGGTTCTGTTCCTCAAATAATTTTGTTATTTTCTTTCTGGTTTTCGGTTCTGTTCCCTTACCAGTTCCAACCCTTGGTTGTGAGACTGAAAAAAATGCCTGGAACGTAAAATAACGTTATTAACCGGTTCCCATGCTTTTAAAATAACAGTTTTGTTCCGGAACAGTATGGATCACTTTCGTTCCAGGTTCTCTTTTTGTTCCTTAAAAAAGCCATTATTTTTTGTACACCAGAAGTGCATTGCATTGCAGAGGCAGTTGCAGTGTGTTCTGTGTGGTGCATACGAACATATGCGTCAAACTGATGGCTTGACATAAATGGTAGCAGAAGGTGAATGTTCAACTTTTGTTGTACACATTTCAAGATGATACTGTGTAACATTTTGCACAATGACGCCGTCGGTGTGATCAAGGCGTTAGTCTGTCGAATATCCATATAGTGGAGCTGTGTAATGTACCTGTAGTTGCATTGTCTGACAACTAGGTGTAGCTGTAGACCCTTCCTGTCAGATGGTAGACTGCTGATGTGATCTGAGTGAACAATGACCTCAGTAATTGTCCTTGACTTTCATTGTCTCTCCCAGATACCTGTCTCCGTGTGTGGATTAGAGAGGGAAATGGAAGGGGGAGATGGAGAGAGGTGGAGATGTTTTTTTATTTTAGAGAGAGGAAGTGTGTGTGTGTGTGTGTGTGTGTGTGTGTGTGTGTGTGTGTGTGTGTGTGTGTGTGTGTGTGTGTGTGTGTGTGTGTGTGTGTGTATCTAATGCATTTAGGCAATGATAGAGTGACAGGGAGTGTGTATGTGTTTCAGTGACAGGGGCACAGCAGAAGTGTGTGTGTGTGTGTGTGTGTGTGTGTGTGTGTGTGTGCGCGCGTTAATGCGGTTGTGTGTGAGGGTAACAGGTGTGAAGGTTTGCTATTTTCAAGAGTCAAGCCCTGGTGTTTCTCAGGTTAATCTGCATTTTCTGTACATTGTGTGTGTGCGTGTGTGTGTGTTTTCGCTCACAGGAATATTGGCTCTTGATATTTTTGCTTCCCAATGACCAATAACCTTAATTTGGCATTCACTTTAGACACCATGTTTTCTGATAAAGACCACCCACTGGGTGAACTAAAGTGAATTCAACTTGAAATTAACAAAACATTTCATCATGTCATTGGATTTAGGTAAAAAAATAAAAAATCCCTTACGTTGATTACTTTTTGTACATCGCATTGATTCAAAATCATCACATTGCATTTGTTTGTTGAAACGACGTGGAAACAACGTTGACTCAACCAGTTTTTGCCCACTGGGCAGTTCTGTTTGACCATTTACCAGTAGCATCCAATGTTTACAGATAAGGCCTTGCTCTTTTCTACCATTAACTTAGCACTCCCAGTAGAGACAGATAACCACATGTTTCTCTCTGAGCTGAGCTAGCATACTACAGTAGGTACCGGTGGGAAGTCTGTTTAGCCCAGAATGTAATTAAAAAGTTTGGGAAACTTCTTAGACTTCTCAGTCCTGTGAGTGTTTAGAAAGAGCCTACCGATAAGGTGCTTCGGTAAGTGGTTGTCTAGTTGGGGAATGGTTTTGGAACAATAGTTTCTAGAAGACTCAAGCTAGGTTGCTCTTTGCATATGCCAATGCAATATTTATTAGGTGTCCAGGGCTTTAAATACTGGAGCTGAAAGATAAATGGAAAAAGTTACTTCCTTCTGAGTTTTTTTTTAAAATGATCATTGGTCCTAACACTCTTAAATGGTTTCCTCACCTTGTCTCCTACCTGACTATGTCAATCACCTGACTGAAACCACCGTGTCATTTCCACCATTTTGTTTTTTCTCTAAAGCTGTAGTGTTTACTCATATAGAGGTGAGATGATGGTGACTGGTTATTCAAATATTGTTCAACTTGGTACGCAGGACATGACACTCATCTGTTTTCTATTTTTCCCCCCCTCCTCTGCTTCTGTCCATTCTTTCCTCTGATGCTGTGGGCCTTCCTGAAACAGGTAAGAAAGATTTGTCTATTTTCTCCATTCTTTTAATGGGTAGCTGCATCCATTTCCTCCCGAATCAAAAAAAAAAAAAAAAAAAAGCTGCTGCTGATGAAAGCTAGCTACTTTTCTTCATACGTCATATCTTTACTTAGACACGCAGAGAAAGGGTGTGTGTGTGTGCATCTGTGCACTCGTGTGCCATGTGGGAGTGTAACCGCTGAAGTCTCCAATAAAAGCAACCTTTTATCTTAATGTGGTACCTACTCAGTAAGCCTCTGTTGTAGTAATGCCCGATTTAGCGTAACACTGACCAGGTCTAGACACTTCCCGTCTGTCTTTTTTGTAACACAACGACATCATGGAATTGAGAATGAATGAAAGGAATTGTTTTTTTTCTCTAAGAGCTGGAGGAATTTGCTCAATAGTTATTTTCATTTCAATGCGACACAGGTCAAAACACAGCCTCTAATATTGATTAACATGTCACATATAGCACACTATATGACAAGATTAGCCTATACAGAATACATTAAATTCTCCTGACATGGTACTGTACTGTACACGAAGACACATTTCAGTTGAATGCATTCAGTTGTACAACTGACTAGGTAGCCCCCTTTCCCTTATACTGTTGTCATATACACTACATGGCCAAAGGTATGTGGACACCCCTTCAAATTAGTGGATTCGGCTTTTTCAGACACACAGATGTATAAAATTGAGCACCCAGCCATGCAATCTCCATAGACAAACACTGACAGTAGAATGGCCCATACTGAAGAGCTCAGTGACTTTCAACATGGCACCGTCATAGGATGCCACCTTTCCAACAAGCCAGTTCGTAAAATGTCTGCCCTGCTAGAGCTGTCCCGGTCAGCTGTAAGTGCTCTTATTGTGAAGTGGAAATGTCTAGGAGTAACAACGGCTCAGCCGCGAAGTGGTAGGCCACACAAGCTCACAGAACGGGACCGCCGACTTCTGAAGCGCTTAGCGCATAAGAATCGCCTGTCCTCGGTTGCAACACTCACTACCGAGTTCCAAACTGCCTCTGGAAGCAACGTCAACACAATAACTGTTTGTACGGAGCATCATGAAATGGGTTTCCATGGCCGAGCAGCCGCACACAAGCCTAAGATCACCATGCGCAATGCCAAGTGTCAGTTGGAGTGGTGTAAAGCTCGCCGCCATTGGACTCTGGAGCAGTGGAAACACGTTCTCTGGAGTGATGAATCACAGTTCTCCATCTGGCAGTCCGACGGACTGATCTGGGTTTGGCGGATGCCAGGAGAACACTACCTGCCCGAATGCATAGTACCAACTGTAAAGCTCAGTGGAGCTATAATGGCCTGGGGTTGTTTTTCATGGTTCGGGCTAGGCCCCTTAGTTCCAGTAAAGGGAAATCTTAATGCTACAGCATACAATGACATTCTAGACGATTATGTGCTTCCAACTTTGTGGCAACAGTTTGGGGAAGGCCCTTTCCTATTTCAGGATGACAATGCCCCCGTGCACAAAGTGAGGTCCATACAGAAATGGTTTGTTGAGTTTGGTGTGGAAGAGCTTGACTGGGCTGCACAGAGCCCTGACCACAACCCCATCGAATACCTTTGGGATGAATTGGAACGCAGACTGCGAGCCAGGTCTAATCGCCCAACATCAGTGTCCGACTTCACTAATGCTCTTGTGGCTGAATGGAGGCAAGTCCTCGCAGCAATGTTCCAACATCTAGTGGAAAGCCTTCCCAGAAGAGTGGAGGCTGTTATAGCAGCAAACGGGGGACCAACTCATTATTAATGCCCATGATTTTGGAATGAGTGCAGCTGTCCACATACTTTTGGCCATGTCTTTCGATTGTTGCTGTCAAGTTTTAAGGACCATGAGCTCCAAGCCATGGGTGCTAATTGCTTGTCAAGGGAACGGCGAGGTTGGTGGTTCCTGAACAACAACACCGTTGATTGACAGACGAAGAATTGCCATAGAAACGTGGGGGATTCCTTTGCTCTGCCTGTCGACCTTGCTCAGGTGTCGCTGTGAAAAAGCCTTGTCTTGTTTTCTAGGGTGTCTATGTTCCTCTGTGGGTCTATGACCTGAATGTGCTATAGGCTATCACCTTATTCACAAGTGACACACACACACACACACACACACACACACACACACACAATGCCTGCAGTGAGAGCTCTAAAGATACCGTTTTATAGGCAGAGCTGGGTTTGTTGTCTCTCTCCTCCGTATACTTAAGTCTCGGCTATAATGTTTCCTTGCCCTCTATAACCACTCTTTTTTTCTCTCGATCTTTCCTTGTCTCCATCGCTTTCCCCCCCTTTATTTTCTTTTATCTTCTCCTCCCTCCTCTTTCACTCACTCTCTCCATCTTCCACTCTGTGTATTTCCCCCATTCCTTTTCCCTTACTGCGTTGCTTCTTCCTTCACTCCCCACGGTTCAGCGGACTGGAGTAGACTTGTGTTAATATCTAAGCAGGGTGTCACTGCCAGCCCTCTCCAGTACCTCAGTGTTGTCTCCGCTGGTGGTCTTGTCTCCTGCCATGGGGGGAGGGGAGGGGGGGGGTCTGTCTCCAATGGGTCTGTGCTGATCAAATTTTGTTCAACTGATGCCTGGCAGGCCGGCAAACGAGGCTAGTATTTATATGACATCACACACACACTGCCGCTTCCCACCCCTAACATATTAGGCACTGGCAGGGTTTAAAACAAACAAGGTGAAACACTGAAAGGATGTTTCCAGTTAGGCCTAGCGTTTGTTTGCCCTGTCAGGTTTTGCAAACCGTCTTCAACTCCTTAGCCTTGGCTTAGTGCTTTTATTGGCCACCGAGGCAGAAACCAGAACATCTAAATACGTCCGTCCTCGGCCTGGCCGCTGGGTGTGCAGAAGTGACCAAACAGTCAGTCTTACACTGTAAAAATAGATCTTTCTCTATGTTCTCTATTTCTTTAGCGTAGTCTTGTTTGGCCTGTAAAGAGGCAGAGTGGGTGCTATTCGGGTTGTGTTTGTGTGTGTCTGAGGGGACCCACCCCCAACCCCACCCCCAGCCCCACCCATGTCACCAGGAACACCCTCATTGCCCTGTGGCTATTTTTACCCTCCTGTTAGACGTCACTCTCACTGGCTCTGGTTGAAGATTTCCTGGCAGGGCCCTCTGAGCCGTACCAGTCCAGGAAAAAAAAAATGCTCGCGTCAGGCCCAGCCATCCTGTAGCGGATAGACTCTGGAAGTCTTGGTCTTAAATTCTGAACTATGTAGTCTGTTTCCTATATATGTTATGTAATGATGAACTCACTCATTACACGACTTACAGCAGGACTGCCTGGGTAAAGTATGCTAATACAATTCAAACGAGCTACTATAATGGGGCCTTGTTGACTTCGGGGTGAACTCTTCGGAGTACACGCTAGCAGAGGAGTGGGGGGGAAGAGGAAATGTAGGGATCCGTCCCTGAGGACAGAACGCCGATTAGGTTAGATGGCAAGGGGGCAGAGGATGGCGGAGGAAGGAGGGAGAGTAGGAGGTGGCAGAGGGATGAAGAGGGGGGGGGGAGTAGAAGGTGGAGGAGGGATGAGGGCTGGTAAGGGAAGAGGGTAAGTGGGCTATGGGCAGAGGGAGGAAGGAGAAGAGAGGTGGAAGGAGCGTGAGGCTAGAGGGTGAGAGCCAGATGTTTTGTCATTGGATGTGTAGCTGTGGCAGCAGCTGTAGCAGAGCTGCTGTGTGTTAAATGGAAAATAAGAGGAGCTAAAGATGTGAGGCTGGCTAAGTCCCTTTATGTGGTCCCTTCACCCCCCTCCCACTCTTTCATTAGGGCTTTTAGGGGCCATTATGGTGGAAATTGGGACTTTGTAATTCGTCATTGGCTTTACGAAAGTGACAGTGGCTGCTTGCCTGTGTGGCAATGTGTGTGTGTGTGTGAAGTTGGGGACAAAGTTGACTGGTTACTAGTTCTGCGTTGCATCCGAGGCTGATAAAAAGATAGGCATACAGACAGACAGAAATATACGGACAGAAAGAAACTGTCTCCGTAGGGTCAAAGGGCAATGATGACGTTGCTCATCTGTCCAATCAGAGTGTCTATTGACTGAGTGAGTGGATGAGTGGTGGTGCGTGTCCGGACACCGATCTGCCAGGACTTCTTATTGCTCTACTACACTAAGAGTATCATAGTGGGTAAACACACAACCTGTTTACTGTACCTGCGCCATGTCTGTCTCTGTGGTAAGAAGATTAATGCCCTCAAATGTGAGGAGCAGCTAGTGTGTGCATGCATGCGTGTGTGAGTGTGTGTGTGCGTGTGTGTGCTTGCATGTTTGTTAGGGAAGGTATTGCCTTGAAATGTCTATGGGTCAGCCACTCTTAAGATCTAAAAAGGTATCTCTTTCTCTGAACTGTATCTTGTTCTGTCCTCTTAATCTGTTCTGTCCTGCTGTTTCCTCACTACTGCCCTCCCCCCTCCCCCTCTCTCTTTGTGCTTTGTCTACTTTCATTGAGTCTGTGATGGTGTGACTTTTTGTCATAGTCGCTAAGCTGAGGTGTGCGTGAGTGGAGGGGGTCTTCTGAACTCTTGTGAACCCTCACAGCAGTCAAGCATCACTGTCTGCTGTCGCTTAGCAGCCTTAATAGCATTATGGGATGCCCTGAAAAATTTGGTTCAGCTGGACAACCCTCTCTCTCCTCCTTTTCTTTCTCTGTCCTCCCAATGCCCTCTTTCTTGCCTTCTCTCTCTGCCCTCATCTCTCTCTTTCTAATTTCCAGACTCTTTCTCTGTCTCTCTCTGTTCCTACCCCAAAATTCGGCTCAGCTGGACAACCCTCCCTCTCCTCTCTTTTTCTCTCCGTGCCCTCTCTTTCTCTGCCATATTCTCTCCTCTCTCACTTTTTCCTCTCTCTCTGGCTCTCTACTAAACCCACTTCTCTCTGGCCTTTCACTCTGTCTCCACAAATCTCAGTGGACAGGTTGGAGCTTCAGAGCTAACAGGTCTTGAGTGCTTCTTACAGAATGAATAACAATGGTAGCTACCGGTGTAGTAATAATTCAACACTTTCCCCCTTCTTAAAACAGACACTTCACTGACACATTTCAATGTGTTTCCCAAGTGTTCAGCAGCTCTCCCAGATGTGATTGTGAACCCATCTGCAACTCTTGGTTCTCTCTCTCACACACACACACAACTCTCAACTGTCGTGACCCTTTGCGGCTACTGTTACTGTACATTAGGGCTGTCCCTGACTAAAGAAAATATTGGTCTACCGAGAGTCTTATGTTCTTTCAAAATGTTTAAACGTGTATACTATTTTTCCATATATAGACACACCCTATGTGTTTTAATAAAATCAACTATATGCATTGAGCTTGTCTGATGCTTTAATTTGACTGTTTGATCAAATAAGACACAAATGACTCAAAAGGAAGCCAGAGATCTAAATAACCAAAATAAAATAAACTTCTGCTCCTGCTGGCTTTCGCAGATTCTGCCATTACTCTACTGAAGTTGCAGGTAATACACGAGGAGTCGGCAACCTTTCTCATGTGGAATGCCAATTTATCTTTCAATTTCTACCGATCTGCTTGCCAGTTATGGTTTTCATATGCACATTTTTGTGAAACAGTTACATTTAATTTATAATAAAGTCTTCATATCTCAAAACCATTGTCATGTGGTTAATAAAAGTTATATCCAAATCTAAATGAAAATGATACAAACCTAAAAAGTTACTTCTATTTCCATTGCCAACTATGTAAAAATAGCGAACAAATAAAAACATTGCAGCCAGCAGGTAGAAAATATCTTGATAAGAGAAAAGAAATCACGTTGGCTACTGTGGTCTGTCTGCAATGAACTTGAAACATTGTATCAACTATTAACTTGGGTCAGGCCTGAAGCTTGCGCTAGCGAATTTGCAACATTGTATAAAATATTCTGGGCTCAGTGAACAGTATGCAGACAAAACAAGCCTTTCGCAATATTCTAAATACAATCGCGGGAAAACACAGGTTGGAAACCAAATGGCTCCTGCAGAAAAGAAAAGAGTCTAATTTGTCTGCTGTTGGCGAACAAAATATTTGATCAACTTCCAGTGAGCAGCGTTTATAAAAGGCCACATTTTTCCTGAACCCTAGGTTACTAAAATGTTCCACAGGTGCCTCTACTCTACTGCTCTATGCCACTACGCAAATGCGATGATATACATGCAATGCTTTATTGTAAAGGCAATTTTTTTCCTCGTGCGGTCCTGTACCTCAGAACTCCCCAGGTCAACCCCCTCTCGCGCTCATTTTTTGTTCCGGTACCTCCCGATGTATACATTTAACACTGGGTGCTAGTCCTTACTCAACATTGATAGGAGCGCTACAAACAGAAGACAATGACTAAATTGAATTGACAAAACTGGTAAATGGAATGAAATAAACCGAAACGTATTTCTCACAAGTGTAGCATAGGTTGTGTACTCTGCAAACAACGTGTCTACTCCGACAATGAGAACCGTAAGACTGGAATAATAATACATTGAAAGTATTAACAGAAATGACCAAAACCAACGATCATTGTAGATTAGAAATTCTATGAATTAACTGTAAATGTACAACTGGTGATATATGTAATGGTGAAGTGATATACACTAACAATCAACCGCAAACAATTCACACAAGGAAATTATGAAAAATGTGTGTGTACAAATTGGGAGGAGAGAGCGCATTGTGAATTGCGCTGCGTGGTCAATCTGACTTCTGCATTGGCCATGCAGCATTTACGGCCTCTGCAGAAGCCAGGGCATTCATACCTCTTGTGCAGAGCAGTTGTGAAAGAAGTTATCAAGGAAGTGAGTTTGTGTTTATACAGGATGTACCGCCCCCACCTACCGTCAACCAATCATGTCAATGCGGAGCTATACAGAGCCCTGAGTATTGTTGCAACATTTGGGAAGCGCATGGCGATGGGGTAGGGAACTCGATTTGGCCTCTGCATGCCTCAGTAGGCTCAGTAAGTGCTACACACTCTTTATATGGACCCTTTAAATTCGTTTTTAGTCTAGGCCTCCGCAATGGATTAGTCAACTGAGATGGGCGCAAATATATATCACAGGATGTTGGTGGCACCTGATTTGGGCTCCTGGTAATGGCTGGAGCAGACTTCGTGGAATGGTATCATAATACATCAAACACATGGTTTCCATGTGTTATGCCATTCCATTTGCTCTGTTCCGGCCATTATTATGAGCAGTCCTCCCCTCAGCAGCCTCCACTGAGATATATACAAAAAAATATTGGTCGACCAACTGCCTATTGACAGTATATAGGTCCGTGTGTAACCTTATCTCCAGGCTATTGTGCACAGTGCATGTAAGCCTGGGACATCAACTATTCTAAATTGGCCTTAGTGGGAGTGGCCATATAATTTTATGGGAGTGACCTTACTGAGTAAAGTAATTGTCATTATTTAATTTTCAGGAACTTGTGGTAAGCTAGCAAAAACATTCCCCCTGGCCTCAAAGGGAGAAAAAACAATGGGCCCTACCTTCCAGCTAGCTAATTAGCAAAGGACATAGCTAGCTAGCTAAATCAAATCCAATTTTTGTCACATGCGCCGAATACAACAGGTGTAGACCTTACAGTGAAATGCTTACTTACAAGCCCGTAACCAGCAATCCGGTTTTAAGAAAATACCTAAAAAAAAGGTAAGATATAAGAATAACAAATAATTAAAGAGCAGCAGTAAATATCAATAGCGGGGCTATATACAGGGGGTACCGGTACAGAGTCAATGTGGAGGCTATATACAGGGGGTACCGGTACAGAGTCAATGTGCGGGGGCACCGGTGTCGAGGTGCAGCTGTAAAACCTTTTGAGGATCTGAGGACCCATGCCAAATCTTTTCAGTCTCCTGATGGAGAACAGGTATTGTTGTGCCCTCTTCACGACTGTCTTGGTGTGCTTAGACCATGTTAGTTTGTTGGTGATGTGGACACCAAGGAACTTGAAGCTCTCAACCTGCTCCACTACAGCCCCGTTGATGAGAATGTGGGTGTGCTCGGTCCTCCTTTTCCTGTAGTCCACAATCATCTCCTTTGTCTTGGTCACGTTGAGGGAGAGGTTGTTGTCCTTGCACCACACGGTCAGGTCTCTGACCTCCACCCTATAGGCTGTCTCATTGTTGTCAGTGATCAGGCCTACCACTGTTGTGTCATCGGCAAACTTAATGATGGTGTTGGAGTCATGCCTGGCCGTGCAGTCATGAGTGAACAGGGAGTAAAGGAGGGGACTGAGCACGCACCCCTGAGGGGCCCCTGTGTTGAGGATAAGCATGGCGGATGTGTTGTTACCTATCCTTACCACCTGGGAGTGGCCCGTCAAGAAGTCCAGGATCCAGTTGCAGAGGGAGGGGTTTAGTCCCAGGGTCCTTAGCTTAGTGATGAGCTATGAGGGCCCTATGGTGTTGAACGCTAAGCTGTAGTCAATGAATAGCTTTCTCACATAGGTGTTCCTTTTGTCCAGTTGTGAAAGGGTAGTGTGGAGTGCAATAGAGATTGCATCATCTGTGGATCTGTTGGTGCGGTATGCAAATTGGAGTGGGTCTAGGGTTTCTGGGATAATGGTGTTGATGTGAGCCATGAACTGCCTTTCAAAGCATTTCATGGCTACAGATGTGAGTGATTTAGGCAGGTTACCTTAGTGTTCTTGGGCACAGGGTGGTGGTCTGCTTGAAACATGTTGGTATTACAGACAGGGAGAGGTTGAAAATGTCAGTGAAGACACTTGCCAGTTGGTCAGCGCATGCTTGCAGTACACATCCTGGTAATCTGTCTAGCCCTGCGGCCTTGTGAAGGTTGATCTGTTTCAAGGTCTTACTCACATCGGCTGCGGAGAGCGTGATCACACAGTTGTCCGGAACAGCTGATGCAATCATGCTTGTTTCAGTGTTGCTTGCCTCGAAGTTCTCAGTTGTGCTTCCCTTTGTAGTCTGTAATAGTTTGCAAGCCCTGACACATCTGATGAGCGTCGGAGCCGATGTAGTACGATTCGATCTTAGTCCTGTATTGACGCTTTGCCTGTTTGATGGTTCTTCTGACGGCATAGCGGGATTTCTTATACGCTTCCAGGTTAGAGTCCCGCTCATTGAAAGCGGCAGCTCTACCCTTTAGCTCAGTGCGAATGTTGCCTGTAATCCATGGCTTCTGGTTGGGGTATGTACGTACAGTCACTGTGGGGATGCCGTCCTCGATGCACTTATTGATAAAGCCAGTGGTGTACTCCTCAATGCAATCGGAAGAAACCCGGAACATATTCCAGTCTGTGCTAGCAAAACAGTCCTGTAGTTTAGCATCTGCTTCATCTGACCACTTTTTTATAGGCCGAGTCACTGGTGCTTACTGCTTTAATTTTTGCTTGTAAGCAGGAACCAGGAGGATAGAATTATGATCAGATTTGCCAAATGGATGGCGAGGGAGAGCTTTGTACGTGTCTCTGTGTGTGGAGTAAAGGTGGTCTAGAATTTATTTCCCTCTGGTTGCACATTTAACATGCTGACAGAAATGAGGTAAAACAAATTTAAGTTTTTCCCTGCATTAAAGTCCCCGGCCACTAGGAGCGCCGCCTCTGGATGAGCGTTTTCCTGTTTGCTTATGGCGGTATACAGCTCATTGATTGTGGTTTTAGTGCCAGCATCGGTCTGCGGTGGTATGTAGACAGCTGCGAGAAATACAGATGATAACCCTCTAGGTAGATAGTGTGGTCTACAGCTTATCATGAGATACTCTACCTCAGGCGAGCAAAACCTAGAGACTTCCTTAGATATCGTTCACCAGCTGTTGTTTACATATATGCATAGGCCCCCACTCCGTGTCTTACCAGAGGCTGCTGTTCTATCCTGCCGATAAAGTGTATAACCCGCCAGCTGTATGTTCTTAATGTCGTCCTTCAGCCACAACTCTGTGAAACATAAGATATTATAGTTTTTAATGTCCCGTTGGTAGGATATGCATGCTTTCAGTTCGTCCCATTTATTTTCCAGCGATTGTACGTTAGCTAGCAGGACGGAAGGCAAAGATTAGCCACTCGTCGCCTGATCCTCACAAGGAACCCTGATCTTTTTCCGCGAAATCTCCATTTCCTTCTCCAGCGAATGATGGGGATCTGGGCCTGGTCGGGTGTCTGTATTATATCCCTCCAGTCCGACTCATTGAAGAAAAACTCTTTGTCTAATCTGAGGTGAGTCATCGCAGTTCTGGTGTCCAGAAGGTCTTCTCAGTCATAAGAGATGTTAGCAGCAACATTATGTACAAAACAAGTTATGACTAACGCAAAAAAACGAACAAAATAGCATGGTTGGTTAAGAGCCGATAAGCCGGCAAACCCCTCCGGCGCCATCATACATACTGTTATGGCTTCACTGAGAAGAAAAAAAGACTACACCATCGACTATCTGTGGTCGATGTGTGTCGCTCTTGTTGGGAAAGCGATCCCAATAAGAGTTACAAAGACAGTCGCTTTATTGCCAAGACGTCCGACCGTCCACCAGACTCTCCCCGCATTTGGGTGAAAGTGAGTCTATGAATGAGTGTGACCTTTGACATCAATGTCTGACCTTAACAGGATGAAGCGATAAGCGGGTTGGGGGGGGGGGTGTGGTCAGCAGTAGCTTAGACAGACGGTGAACACCCACCCATCTGGCCCACGTGTGTTACTCTCTCTAACCATGTTAAAAACACAGTGGCCACTGGCCGTCACTCCCTTTCTCCCTCTCTTTTTTCCCTCTTTCTCACCCACACAGAACAGCACAATAGCAGGTTTATGAGGAAAAGCCCTTAGGAAAAAGGAAGAGCGTACTGTGTGTGTGTGTGTGTGTGTGTGTTGAGAGAGTGTAACATTGCTACCAGTTACTCTATACAGTATAGGTTTACACTGAGTGTACAAAACATTAGGAACACCTTCCTAATATTGAGTTGAACCCCCCTCCTTTTACCCTCAGAACAGCCTCAATTCATTGGGGCATGGACTCCACAAGTTGTCAAAGGCGTTCCACAGGGACGCTGGCCCATGTTGACTCCAATGCTTCCTAGAGTTGTGTCAAGTTGGCTGTATGTCCTTTGGGTGGTGGACCATACTTGATACCCACGGGAAACTGTTGAGCGTGAAAAATCCAGCAGTGTTGCAGTTCTTGAAACAAACCGGTGCGCCTGGCACCTACTACCATACCCCGTTCAAAGGCACTTACATTTTTTGTCTTGCCCCTTCACCCTCTGAATGTCACACATACACAATCCACATCTCAATTGTCTCAAGGCTAGGGCTGTGGCGGTCGACAATCTATATCGTCTGGATTTACTGTGTATGACCTGGACTGTTTGGACTTACCTGTTGGCGTTTGGACCTGGACCTACCGAGAACCCGATTCGTGTACCGAACCCTGCTATCCTTGAACACGCTTGCGGCCTGGGCGGACCAGGATGGAGAAACCAACATTCATGTATTGTCCTGTTCGAAAGAACTCTCATTCTAGGGTGATTTTGGTGACAGTTTCCTGCTTAATTTGTAACAAATTCTCCTAATCTTGAAGAGGTTTGTCACAATGTTTTGATTTTTAATACATTCTAAGACTGCATAAGGATGATTTGAAAAAAGTTGCATGACCTCTTCTTTGTTTTTTGAGCAGGCTGTACACACTTCATCAGTCTCTCATTCACAATTTGACTAGCACTTGATAATGCCTGGAATTTCCTGGCATTATTTCCCCCTAAAAAAATCCACGTCTTTTGCGGCCAGTGGTCGTTGTGCCCTTGGGCTGAATATAATTATTATAATTCCCTTCTCCCGGCTGCGTGCTCTGAAGCATCTCTCACTCACATGGCTCTCCCACTCACATGGCTCTCCATCACGTGATCAGATCTTTCTTACAAGTGAAGACAGACACATCGGGGATGCATCCTTATCCAATTCCAAGGCCCATATTGGAGATATTGGAAGAACTGTCCACATTTACTTTTTGTCAGCCAACAAGATGAGTAGGCCTAACTAACAGCAAAAGCACTAGCCTATGTCAATCTACTATTCCCCCACAGTAAAAAAGTTAACCTATTTTATTCTGTGCGAGGAATAAATATTCCAAACATAGTCTGGGACAGGTGTGGGATGCGCTAGATCCCAAATTAATACAACCACTACCATCAAAAAACATTTTTTAAGCAATGAGGCTGACACAACAGATCACAACGTTTAGCTTAAAATGTTGATAAACTATTAGGCTATTTCTTCACATTATAAGTGCAGCAATGCACACACGGCAGTAGGCTATAAGTGCAAATGGTCCATTAGCGGGAAAAAAACATTCTCAAAAGTGACCGCAAATGCGATCATGTAATGCTTTTATTATAAAGGTGCATTTTTATGGTGACAATTACCTTCCCCAAACATGAAAGTCACGTGATAAGTATGTATGCTAGTTAGGTTAATGTGCTTAATTTTTTGAAGTTATTTGGCCACTTTAGTTGCGATACAAACCTTATCAAAACATACTGTATGGGCTAGCCTAAATGACGTGTGCGACTATGATTTGAAAAATTTGAGGAAAAAAGGCATGCGCCGTTTTTTGCCTTAAGCTGGGCCTCATTCACAAGTGATAATATATCGTTCTAATAATATTGTCACCCATCAGACTATTCTTGATTTAATCTTTACGTTCACTAAATAATATGTGTGAAATCTGTTTTGATTTAGAATGGACCATTATCATGCAACTGTCTCGGAACAGGGGCAGAGGGAAAATAAGACATGTAATCTATACACTTAAATAGGGAATGGAGGACGCTTTTCCCCGTGATTCGTTTTCATACCAGCCAGGTAGGCTATATTCCTGTTGTAAAGAGAAGCAATGTGCTTAATATTAGGGAAGTTGAGAAATAAATATAGTAGGGCTAGCCTATAGAAAGCTGATGGGATCCTCCTCTTTTTAATAGAGGCCATCCCTCTGTTTTCTCAATTGCATAGCCTATAGAAATGTTGCTCAACGTGAGCTCATGGGCTCTCCTGAAGTGTTTGATTAGATTTTCAATTAGATTTGCATTGATTTCAGAGTGATTAGAGGGACAATAGAGTGCTGAGTACCAGGCAGTTAGCAAGTTTGGTAGGCTACTAATGACCATCAGCAGCATCAGAGCTTGGAGAAGCCTAATCACCGTGACTAAACAGTCACACGGAATTTGACTGCCGTCATGATACAGTCCCTGTAACAGCCCTACTCAAGCCATAAAAATCCTTCTTTAATCTGTCTCCTCCCCTTCATCTACACTGATTAAAGGGGGATTTAACAAGTGACATCAATAAGGGATCATACAGTAGCTTTCACCTGGACAGTCTATGTCATGGAAAGAGCAGGTGTTTGTCATGTATTGGACACTCAATGTAGATATGTTACATGGAATATTAATGACTGGAGCTCTGGGTTCTCCATCTCCAGCCTCCCTCTCACTTCTCAAGGGGCCTGTTCTGTTAACTGTATGAATGAAATATAGCTGCTGGTTGGTATGGAGATGTATGGACTCAATAAGAGAAACTGGGGTTGTGTGGGATGTCCAGTAAAGCTGCATCTGTTGAATACAGAGAGACTCATTACTATGGCTGTATGTAATGTGATTATATAATAGCGTATAGTTCTCAGATACAATGTAGACTAGGTTTGAGCTGTTTTCCTTCAAGATTTAGGCCCTTTTCTTTCCTAGGAAGGGAGATTTCTGCTCTGCTTCTTGAAGGAACTTTGTGGTGCTGGAGTGTGTGTGTTCAGTGTGTGCCACAGCACAATGTTAGAGGGATGGGCCTACAGCACACACATACATGTACAGTATTAGAGGTTGTTGAGTTCTAAAGACATCTGTACATAAAGTCATTAAGACTCTCGACACCATTCACACTGCCTGCCTAATGACCAGAAATAGCTGTTTTCTAGTTTTTCAGCTTTTTTACATCCGTACGCCGAGGATTATGGTGGCTCGTTGCCATGGAAACTGCAGATGAAAATAGCGAGAGTAGATGTACTCTATACGAGTGGGAGAGCGAGTTCTCGCTTGTGTATAACAATGTCGTGTTTGTGTGCGTGTTTGTGTACATGTGTCTCAATGTGTGTATCGACTTGGTATTGAATGCGGGTGAAAGGTTTTTTTGGTCGCCCTTGCGTAGTCCCTCACCCAGCAGTATCTGCTTCTATAAAACATATTTAAACTCATACAATATTAATGGTGTGTGTGTTTGGCCTTGGCATTTAATATATTTTTTGTAGAATAAAAAAAAAATTATATATATATATATAATATACACATACAAACAACAATGTACAGACACTCACAAGCATCCACAACATCAACCCCTGCCCAGAACCACCTGCTCATACCCCAATCTCCAGCACCTGCATCAATCTCTGCCACATGGCCTCAAACGGCACCATTTTGCTTCTTTCTGTTGCCCACTCACTTTTGAACATTTAGATAATAAAGCAAGCGTTTGACCTTTCCATTGTGTTAAAAATGGAGGATTGGTTGTTGGTAAGTATATGTTTTTTCAAGATGATGAGAAAGGTATCGTCCAACCCATCGGGTATCTCACTGCACCCTCAAATGTCATGTCTTGAAATATGCAGACAGACTGATTTTTAAAAGTACATTTATATTGTAATACTTCTGACAGCCAACTTTCTAACTCCGCTCATAACTTTTGGACTTTATAGATTTCCCAGAAGGCATGGATTATTACGTTATTGTTAGTTTTACATTTTAAGACATGACTTGTGCTGTAGAATTTGTGAATTTTGTCTCTTGTGTAATAAATTCTATACATTGGTTTATACTGGATTAAGGATACATTTTTGTTAACGGTAATTTAGTTAGTTAGATTCCAACATTCCGTCCATCTTGTGCCAATATCAGATTTCTGTTTTTATAATAACACACTGGGTCAGAAGTGCTGTACATCTGGAGAACTGCATGACAGGGCAAGCCGCCTTTCAGTTTTATTTTCCTGTTTGACGTTTCCAAAGGGCGCCCTGGTTAAGAGGCATGGCTGCCTGTACCCTTTATGACAGCAGTATTTCTGGAGAGTGAACGTGTTCTCTTCCTCTGACATCACACACACACACACACACACACACACACACACACACACACACACACACACACACACACACACACACACACACACCTCTAAATCTATCTGAGTGTGGAGGGGCTAGGGATGAGCATCGCTATGGGAACCTGTGACTGTAATTATGCAGGCCTGCTCTGCTTATATGTTAAGTTTTCTCTCTTGATGTTGAAATCTATCACTCTAGAAATGGACTATTAGTGTATACTTACACACATATTGGAAGTATGACAGAGTATGGCTTTGAACTAAATCTTTATGCACTTTCAGGGCTCGATCAAGGAATTCAAAAACCGTCTAGAATGAAAATCAGTATCTACCCTGAGAGATCAAGCACTTTCCATCTTTACGACTTCCTCTCCAACACCCAATCACAAGCTACAGCATCTCCCATATTCATGCTATTGAAGGGTTTATATGTCACAGGCAGAATCCAAAATAGTATAGCTCTGTCTGATTTTACTGGACCAGTCCTGATTTATAGCGTCATTAGGGTTATTATTACCAGCCAGTTAATCAAGTGGTCAAATATGGAGTGCTAGGCTTACTAATGATTGAGCCCAAGGTCTTGATAAAGAACACAGCCGCAGAGAAATATGAGTTTCAGACCAAAGTGGTGAAATGTGTGTAGATAACAGTAATTACAGTATTGGTGGTTTCACGGTCAAAGAATGTTCCTCAATGCCTTTTATGACCCAGTAGTGAAGGCCGTTAGAACAACACCATTCGCTTCAGTAAGTCTTCTACTAGATGGGTTTTTGAGTGAAACCCAGGCTTTCAGCTATCTAGAACCTTTAAAGGGTTCTTTGGCTGTCCCCATAGGAGAACCATTTGAAGAACCAAAGCCTTGGTTTCTGGTTCACCGGTCTCTACACTCTTAGAAAAAGAGTTCCAAAAGGGTTCTTCATCTGTCCCCATAGAAAAACCTTTCAGTTCCAAGTAGAACCCTTTTTGGGTTCCATGTAGAGATCGGTGAACCAGAAATCAAGACGAATCGAACCCTTTTATCTAGTGTGTGACAGAAGAACTATACTTCAAACTGATTGGGCTCGGAGTTTGATTGGTGTCCCGATTCAGGGCTTAATGGTGTCTCTGGTGTGTGTAATCATACTGGCACTGCAACCATCTCTCCAAATCACAACTATAGTGGCTGAGCAGTACCTCTCTGAGTGCAGGAGGGATGAGTGCTCCAAGAGAGAGGCTAATTTACACTTCAGGCTGCTCTTAAAGAGGAACGATGGAGAGATAAGGAATAGCGATGGAGAGAGATTGGGGTTGTAGGCAGAGGAGAGAGAGAGAGAGAGAGACTGGACCCCACTATGTTTGGGCATTGCAGCCCATCTGAACTCCTGGCACACTCTGTTTCATCCCAGAGAGACAGTTGGTGGATGGAATCAGAGTGCATGACGCCACACTCAGTCACCCACACCAACTCAACTGCGTCAGAATGCCAGTACCTCCTACAAGAAAATTATGATTAATTTCCTGTAGACACAATAAGCTATTTTGAATAGTGAAACTGACAAACTGTGTTTGCCATGATTAATTCAATTTGCTTGATGTCTAGAGAGAGAAAGAGAGAGAGAGAGCGAGCGAGTGAGCGCTCAGGGGACAGAGAGCTGTGTTGATTTGATTTAATGGCGGAACTCTTATTTATACCTTACAGATTACCGTGACAACCAGCTGTGAGCACGGTGACATCTGTATTGACGAGCGCGTCTGATTTCATGCAGATTTTTTTATCCCGGTCGCCCTAATTCAATTTCCTCAACATTTCTGAATCAAATATCTGTTGTAATGAATAAATCAGGTTTGGAGAGAGTCACAGGCCAGGTTGCGTGGCAGAACGGTGAAAAGAGCTACAGTATTCAACTGTAATCAACATAGGATCAAGGGAAGTAGGGCACAGGACAAGTATCCGACTCACAGATTGACACAGCATGGTTCGTCACTGTAATGAATAAACCTAGGAACGAAACGGCGTCATAATCTGAAACCAGGTCACACAAAGGGTATTTATCCAACGTTTTGAGACGTTGACAAAGTAAGTAAGTAATGACATCAACAGGAGACATTTCATTTTGTGGTTTTAAGGAAGTCTCAACATAACCACAGACTCCACTAGTAAACCTCAATTAAAGTCAAAGGAAGAGCCATGTTTGATTCCCTCTCCTGGCTTGATGTCAGTTTGTTGAATCCCTGGACACCAGTTGATCCTCTGTAAGAGGTAGCGCAGATTATAAACAGTGTTCAGTCTTTTGAAAGCTTAGCATTTAACTCTTTACCCTCTGTGGATCTCCCTACCTCGGTGTCCCCGCTCTGTTGTGAGTAGAACTAGAGGCTGCCAGGGAGAACCAGCAGAACATTGCCAGCTGAAGAGATGTTGTCTTGGGTTGGAGCCAGGACAGTCTGGGATGGATTCCAGAGCTGGGCATCAGACCTGCTTAGACCCATATGGAGTCGCTGTCCTCGTAATCCGCACTGTCCCCCTTTCCCTGTGGAGAGTCCAAAACACACACACACACACACACACAAACTGTCGGGAGCACACACACACACACACACACGCGTGGTAGTACGGAAACGCGCACACACACACGCGCACACACATAAACAAACACACTTAATTGGACTACTGTGACCTACAGCAGATCTATCCTTCCCAGAGATATTGAACTCAGAGTAATCTTCCCTTCTTGCTAGAGAGCAGTATGTGATTTGCTGTAACCTTTAGTCCGATGCTCTCTGATTCATACACTCTCTGAGACTTCTCTTTTATTGGTTCCCGCTTATCCAAGCGTCACCAACCATCCCCTAGAGCACATTGAATTGGAGGTGAGCAACTTCACAAATCCATTGCCCCCCCCCATTTACTCTCTTTCCCTATCCATCTCCGCTTCCTCTCTACTTCTACCTCTCTGCTACTATACCTCAGCCCCCTCAGCAGATCCAGAGGTGACGGTGGTTATGGTGTGACCCTAACTCAGTGTCAGGGCTAATGAAGAGGGAAGATGGTGGTCCTCTAGGCTGCAGTAATATCCTGGCGGTGTGTCTGACTGACTGACTGACTGACTGACTGAGTGGAGTCCCACAGCAGGGGTTTACAGGGACAGCCTACATACTTTACGACCCAATATACCTGTTATCGCTCTCCCCGTAGGCTCCTGCCCATTTGGGTGAATTGAGATTATGTGGTGTAAACCGTCAGTTGAAGTCAATGGAGTTAGGGCTAGCTAGCCCGTCGGTCCTTCTGACTTAGGATTCTCATAACCCGCCCTGTTTTTGCAAGGTTCCCTTAAACGTTATGGCAGCTTGGTATGGATTATATCTGTCCAGTTCAGATGTTAACCATTACAAGATCAACTGACCAATTGATTTGGAAGTCCAAGCACAGTCAATGAGTTGGCCATAGCGAACTCTGACAAGGGAATGGAATATAGTGCCACCTTATGTTTGCCAAACACTGGATTCCCCCCCCCCCCCCCCCCCCCCCACTGAGAATTTGGAAAACCTTCTTTGACAACATGATTCCATTGTATATTTGAGGTCATTTTGATTAAAATTGAGATATTTTCCCCTCCATTGGTTGCGTATTCAACCTTCTCCGTTTCAATCAGCTCTCAATTTGTCAAGTTCGTTGTATGAAGGAGCGGACCAAAGTGCAGCGTGAGTTTCGTTCCACATCTTTTATTTTGAATGTCAAACTTTGCAAGACAAACAATAAACGAAAAACCAACAACAAACCGTGACGAACGAGGTGCAACATGCACTAACTCAAAATAATCTCCCACAAAACAAAGGTGGGAAAAACAACTACTTAAATATGATCCCCAATTAGAGACAACGATGACCAGCTGCCTCTAAAAAACCAACATAGAAAAACATTAACTAGACCCAAACATAGAAAAATTTACCTAGAATAAACCCCCCCAGTCACGCCCTGACCTACTCTACCATAGAAAATAAGAGCACATAATGGTCAGGACGTGACACAATTTCCCTAACTTTAAATTGTTTTAATCCTCTTTTGCCATTTTAATTCATGTTTGTTGCACTAAAAGTCTTCAGGATGGTAAGTCACCTTCTAAACATTGGAGCAAAATCTACAACTCTCCATTTTCTCCCACCTCACTAGGAATGCTTTCCATTTATCCTAAGAAACCAATTATCCTCCAAGTGCTCAACGGGGGTGGGGCAGCTAAATACATAGAGGGAGATAGGAAGAGAGAGAGAGAAGCTAATGTTTTCCAGCCTGTTGTTCAGTAAACGTCGATTTGGTAACCAGGGAAATATCATCCATTCTTTTCACTGGCTGGCTTTGAATTCTTATCTTCTTTTGTGAGAGTTGATCACATTTTAAAGTTTAGTGAGAATTAATGAGAGCGTGGCTTCAGTATTGGTCTTATAGTTCTCTACTATTGGTTGGATAATGGAAGTCTCCTTTCTCTCTCTCTCTCTCTCTCTCTCTCTCTCTCTCTCTCTCTCTCTCTCTCTCTCTCTCTCTCTCTCTCTCTCTCTCAGTATACTAAGGTCCTCTCTCATATCTCTTCTGTAGCCCAGATGGAGTCTGTCTGTCAGAGCCACCATGGCCCCTCCAATACAGTGCTCCAATACGTCATGCTCCACAACAAACATTATCCTATCCCTTGTTGCTGCTCTGCCTGGTGGACTACTAGAAAGAGCCCGGAGAGGAGAGTGAGAGAGTTGTACTGGGTCACATGTGACATTGAAGGAGAGACGAGAGAGGAGAGAGTGGAGAGGAGAGACAGCGAATGCATTTAGGGCTTCCCTAACGTCCCCACACCGCCTCGCTGACTATCCAGCCGTGAAACCTGCTCACCTCCTCATGTCTATGTTCACCGGTGATACAGGGGCGTTAGGATCCGGAGGAAGTGGCAGGGATGGGGAGCAGTAGGGGGATTTCATGGTAAGCTGTAGTTATGTGATTGGGCCCACGGGGTGGGGGGTAAGGAGGACAGGAGGGTGGCTGAGTTCGGGTTCAAGGACTGTGTGTATGTGCCATCATATTATGAAGACTTTCTTAAGGAGATTGGCTCTCGGTAAAGCAGCCTTAACCCTCTCTGTCTCCCGGGGACACAGGATTTGCTGCTGAATCTGTGGCTGTGTGTGTTTGTGTTCACATGCGTTCATCTGTGTGGGTGTGCGTTTATGTTTGTATGCGTGTGTTTATATGTGTGTATGTGCTTGGATGCTGGCAAGGACACTGATGTGATCTGACATGGTTGAGGCTTCCAGAGGATGCTGCAGGGCTTCTGTGGCTCCCAGCACAAACAACAAAATCAATCCCCCCCACACACACACACACATATACACACACACACACACTGCATCCCTCCACTGTCTCTTTCTCTCTGTTTATTTGGGGCGTTTGTCACGCCCTGACCTGAGAGAGAGGTTTTGTTTCTCTATGTGGTTAGGTCAGGGTGTGGGGTGGGGTGGGCATTCTATGTTTTGTATTTCTTTGTGGTGGGCCGGGTATGGTTCCTAACCAGAGGCAGCTGTCTATCGTTGTCTCTGATTAGGAACCATACTTAGGCAGCCTTTTTTCAACCTGTGTTTGTGGGATCTTGTTTTTGTATTGCTGTGAGTAGCCTGCAAAACTTTTCGTTTGTTGTGTTGTTTATTGTTTTGGTTTTTGCTGGTTCACCGTTAAATAAAATATCATGAACCCAACCCACGCTGCGCCTTGGTCTACCTTTAACGACGGACGTTACAGAAGATCCCACCACCAAAGGACCAAGCAGCGTGGGCCGATGGACTGGACATGGGAGGACATCCTGGATGGCAAAGGATCCTGGACGTGGGAGGAGATCCAGGCCGGAAGGGATCGTCTCCCATGGGAACAGGTGGAAGCAGCGAGGGAGGTACAGCAACGAGATCAACAGGCAAGGCAACAACGGAGGCCCGAGAGGCAGCGGCCCCAAAAAAAATTTGGGGGGCACACGGGTAGATTGGCTAAGGCGGTTTTAAGACCTGAGCCAACTCCCCGTGCTTACCGTGGGGAGCGAGTGACTGAACAAGCACCGTGTTATGCGGTGATGCGCACTGTGTCACCAGTGCGCACTCAGAGCCCGGTGCGCTCGGTACAAGCTCCTCACTGTTGCCGTGCTAGAGTTGGCCGTCAGCCAGGAAGAAGTGCGCCGGCTCAGCGTATCTGGTCTCCAGTGCGTCTCTATGGCCCAGGTTATCCTGCGCCTGCTCTACGCACGGTACCCCCCGTTCACCAGCGCAGCACAGTTCGTCCTGTACCAGCGCCCCGCCCTTGCTGGGCTACAGTGACCATCCAGCCAGGACGGGGTGTGCCAGCCCTGAGCTCCAGACCTCCGGTACGCCTCCACAGCCCAGTGTGCCCTGTGCCTGCTCTGCGCACCCAGTCTCCTGTGCATCTCCCCAGTCTGGTGAGACCGGTTCCAGCTCCCCGTAGGAAGCCTCCAGTGATGATCAATGGTCCGAAGCCTCCAGTGATAATCCATGGCACGAAGCCTCCAGTGATGATCCATGACCCGGAGCCTGTAGTGATAATCCACGGCACAAAGCCTCCAGTGATGATCCATGGCCCGGAGCCTGCAGCGAAGCTCCCCAGTCCGGAACCTACAGAGACGCTCTCCAGTCCGGAGCCTCCAGCGACGCTCCTCAGTCCGGAGCCTCCAGCGACGCTCCCCAGTCCGGAGCCTCCAGCGATGCTTCCCAGTCCGGAGCCTCCAGCGACGCTCCCCAGTCCGGAGCCTCCAGCGACGCTCCCCAGTCCGGAGCCTCCAACGACGCTCCCCAGTCCGGAGCCTCCAGCGACGCTCCCCAGTCGGGATCCTCCAGGGGAGCCTCCAGCGACGCTCCCCAGTCGGGAGTCTTCAGCGGCGGTCCGCAGCCCCGAGTCTTCAGCGGCGGTCCGCAGCCCAGAGTCTTCAGCAGCGTTCGGCAGTTCAGAGCCTCCGGCGCTGATCCACGGTCTGGTTCCTCCGGCGACACAGAAGCGGGGGGATCAGCGGGCGGTGTAGGGGTTATGCCCCGAACCAGAGCCGCCGCCAAGTATAGATGCCCACCCGGACCCTCCCCTATCGGTTCAGGTTTGCGGCCGGGAGTCCGCACCTTTGGGTGGGGGGGGTGGGGGGGGGGTACTGTCACGCCCTGACCTGAGAGAGAGGGTTTGTTTCTCTATGTGGTTAGGTCAGGGTGTGGGGTGGGCATTCTATGTTTTGTATTTCTTTGTTGGGCCGAGTATGGTTCCTAACCAGAGGCAGCTGTCTATTGTTGTCTCTGATTAGGAACCATACTTAGACAGCCTTTTTTCCACCTGTGTTTGTGGGATCTTGTTTTTGTATTGCTGTGAGTAGCCTGCAAAATTTTTCGTTCGTTGTGTTGTTCATTGTTTTGTTTTTTGCTGGTTCACCGTTAAATAAAATATGATGAACCCAACCCACGCTGCGCCTTGGGCTACCTTTAACGACGGACGTTACAGCGTTTGCCTCCCTGCAGTCTTACAGGGTAATTTCATGGCGGTTTAAAATGGTTGTCTTTGCCATGTCACCTGTATCTCTCTCTCTCTCTCTCTCTCTTTTTTTCTCTACCTCTCCCTCTCTCATTTTTCTTTTTCTCTCTGTCTCTCTCTCTCTCTCTCTTCCTCTTTTTCTTTCTCTCTCCTCAGCCTCTCGTGAGCGTCGTCAGTGTTAAACGGGTGTGACAGTTGAAGTGTAGTGAAACGAGTCACCCGTCACCGCCACCCGTGTTGGGTGACGGGACGACGGACTGTCTCTTTCACCTATTGCTGAAACCAGGGATATTCCAAACATCGAAACGTTTGATATTCCACAAATGTAGATACGTATGTGATAAACATGAATTAATCATGTTTGCCTGTATGGAAGGTAAAAATGTGAATGTAAATGGAAGATAAGCATGACGTTAGAACGTCCGACATAACAGTGTGATTATTTGGATGACATTTACAGCCCCTGGAGCGTGTGTGTGCGGTGCTAGTAACTCGCCTTGTACCCCTACAGCCCCCGAGACTCATCCTTTTGCCTTCTTTACACATAAACACACTTGTCATTTGTCTTTTTCCTCTTCCTTACGCTGAATTTGGGCTGCAGTGGTGGTGCGATCTAAGGTTGACACACACACACACACCACTCTCTCCACAAAACAGGATTAGTCCTAAGGCAAGCGTGCGGAAAGGGGGCGAGAACTGACTTACTGACCCACTATAGCGTTAAGACTCCTGCCACGGCTGCCCGTCCGCCTCTCTGAGCTCTTTAAGGGATTGCTGGACTGACTGAGCGCTCGTAATCTGATCACAGGATTGCCACTAAGCGATCAATTGGGCAACTGTAATCCTACTGACCGTTGCCTCTGGTGCAGAGAGACTGAGAGTAAGTTCTGGTTGGTTATTTAGTTAGTCAGTCAGTCAGTTAGTTAGTTTGAGCTGGGAGGAGATTGTTATGGGGTCTGGATGTTTTTGTCTCGTAGAACCACAGATCACAACAACAAGGACACAGTGGTAGCTAATCTTTTAAGCTTTGAGCGTACACCTGGCAACCAAGGGTGCCTTCTCCTCCACCTTTATCATAGGATAGTTTAAAACAGAGGTAGCCAACCCGGCACCGGATTATTTGAAATACTCTGTGGCCTTTCAGGTTGAAAGACTAAGGCAATAGTGCCAATGAATGCTCTCTAGGAGTGTGAGAACAGGATGAAACATTCATCCACAAGATTGTATTCTCTCCCCCTACCATGGCTGTGTTCCTGGCAACCTATCGCCTCTCTGGCTAAAACCAACTTCGTGGTTGCCAGATTGGCCTGTGCCGAGTTGAGGCGAGAATTAGTGAATGGTTTCTGCCATTGACTTGAATAGTGTTTTGGTCTTGGAGGGGTGGATTTCCGCTTGTTTTTTGCCCCTTGGGATTGGCTGGAGTCTAGCCAATCTGGCAACCCTAATGTTCACAGGAAAGGCCTCTGTTTTCTCACTGGTGATTCTCTATTAGAGCTGAGAGCCAGGACACGTTGTGTGGGCCCCCTTAGAACAAGATGCACACACACACACACACACACACATTCTCACTCAACCTTATACCCATTCAAACTCAAACCAGTCTTTCATTTAATTCATTACTTTCATAAAAAAAGGCCAATCAACAACGTAATCCTTTCAAGTGTCTGGCGAGGCTATTGCTCTAGTTTTAATAAGCACTCTTCCTGGGTTTGACTGGTGGAGTGGGCTGAGTAGAACCATCCTCGCGAGCGTGGGGCCAGATTTGACAGTTTAATCGTTGTTCCGTTTTGTGGCTGCGATTCAGTGTGTTTTCGATTTCATTCATCCCAAACCGTTTGAATTTGATCATTCTCAGAGCCCTGCGTTCAAACTTTATGGCTTTAATACATTTGATCAAGCAGCGTTCGTCAGTACAGAGCTGGCATCAAAGACCCAGGGCAGGAAATGAGGCTAATAACAATGCCTTGGAGAAGATTTCCTTTCTGGTTAACTGGTGTGTGGTGTGTGTGTGTGTGTGTGTGTGTGTGTGTGTGTGTGTGTGTGTGTTGTCTGCCCTTTTGCTTCTGTCTCATTTAATTTTCCCTCTTACATCCCACCATAAAGGATTTGTCTATTCAACCCCTTCCCCCATAGGCCTTTACACATTAGGTTAAACATCATAATATTGCATAACCAAGCATTATATTCACACTGCATGCTAAACAGGTGTGTAAACGCTTCCCATGTTGTTTATTTCCCACGTCATAAAACCGTTTAATCGGTAATACATCACCATGCAAGCACTCTTACCTGACGAATGGAAGCTATGAGTAAGAGCTATAAAACAGGAGGCTATAATGGAGGGTTTGGGTGGGCATTAGTTGGCAGTACATTTCTGAGGGTTGGCACCTAGCGGGTGTAAGCGGGTCATAAACGTGATAGATCTCTCACCTGAATGACCTCAGCTACAGGGGAGCTCACTGGGCGAGGGCTAATAAGGTTTCCTTTCCTTTTCTCCTGAAAGAATATAATAGGGGTAAGCTGTATGACAATTACCACACTTTCTTTTATTTAACTCGGCAAGTCAGTTAAGAACAAATTCTTATTTACAATGACTTCCTACGCCGGCCAAACCTGGATGACGCTGGGCCAATTGTGCGCCGCCCTATGGGACTCCCAATCATGGCCGGTTGTGATACAGCCTGGAATCGAATCAGGGTCTGTAGTAACGCCTCTAGCACTGAGATGCAGTGCCTTAGACCGCCGCGCCACTAGGGAAAAGAACCACACTTTTGTGGAATTTTGCTCATTTTACTTTCACCACTCTCTCTAGCCGCGGCTGTCCTACCAAAGAGACCATGTTGATTTGGTTATTGAAATATTGTTCATTCTTCACGTTCTTGGTGTATTGTAGACATTTTAAGTTCAGGCCATGACTTACTGACTAACTTATTTTCGCTCTCTTTTTTTCTCTCCTACTTTTTCGTCAATCCTTTCCTCTGATGCTGTGGGCCTTTTATATAACAGCTAAGCAAATTTGATTGAATTTTTTTGATCTACTTTCTTCTATCTGCATCCATTTCCTCCTGAAGCTGGAATCTGAGGATGATGATGAAAGCTACTCTATTAGCATTTAATTGACAACCGCAGACAGATGCGGTTGTTAATGGTTTGTGTGTGTGTGTGTGTGTGTGTGTGTGTGTGTGTGTGTGTGTCCTCTCCTGTGAATGCTCTTGATAATGCCATGCCTTTGATTCGATGTGAGAATTGTTATGACAGCTTTGGGTCAGCACTGCCATCCACAGAGTGGGGTCTCTCATCCCTCTGCAGTGGCTCACACACACATCCGTCTGCCATGATGGGGGTACCGAAAGGACGCTGGTTCGAATCCCTGAGGTGAAAAATCTTTTGATGCGCCCTTGAGCAAGGCATTTAACCCTACTTGCTCCTGTAAGTCTCTCTGGATAACAGCATGTTTCACCTCACAGCAGGGTTGTGGTCTCACCTCAGTTACACTGACACATGGAGGCACACTCACATGCACACACATCAGTACACCATTCTTCCAAACTACTTAGTAAACCTGGTTTATTCTTTCATATTCTTGACAGTTCTGTCGTAAACAGCAGTGTGCGAATGCATGGTTTCTATAATTAGCTCAGCGTGAGTGAGTGTATGTATTCCCTTGTGGTATTGCTCTAATATGTGACGGGGGACCGTCTTTCTGAGGCGGGGAAATGAGACCATTTGAAGGATGCATCTGTGCTGGTAGAGAATGGGATGTTGACCTTCGTTCACCCTTCTTTACGGTATTTTTATCCATCATGCCTTCTCTCCTTCTCTCTCTTGTCTCTTTCTACCTCTCTCTCTACCTCGCTCTCTCATACTCTCCCTATGTTGTATCTCTCTTTCTACCTCATTTCCTCATTTTCAATCGCATTTTTGTTCTGTCTCGTTCTGTCTCACAAAGACAAATGGAATGACTGATTGTGACATTGGTTTGAGGGTAATAGGCTTATAGCTACTTACGAGCTGCGGTTGCTGGCTAGATGGTGTATTTTGTGGCTAATAGGTTCTTCATTATCATTCTCAGGAGAACAGTGTTTTTTCCCCCCTTTTAATTTCAATTACTGCACTTTTGAAAGGATAGTGTAATTAGAAAGTGTGTGTGCGTGTTTGCATGTGGATATTAGAAGAAGTAATGCAGTCAACTTATCAATTATGCCAGTTTCATGAACACCTAATATGGAGCAGTCTCTCTCTCTGCAAGTGGACATTCAGTTTTTTACATTTTCCACATAAGAAAACAGTTACACACACACACACACACACAGCGGTGAGTCCTATGTCCCCCCGCTTGGCCTCCTTGTCGCCTGTGGTTATTGGATGTGATGTGTTGTTTAGGTGCTGCTGGGAGTGTTGTCTGTGTTTATGCCGCCGTGTGTATGTGTGGTTTGTGTGTGTGTGTGCGTGCGCACGGGGCTGGGGGCTTGTGTGGAAAGAGAAAACACACCCCAGAGTGATGACCTTCATAGGCGACATGTGACAGGAAGGGACTGGACTCCCCATTGCTCTCTGTCTAGCCCCACACACACTCAGATATATTTTTACACACACACACACACACACTTTCCCTTAATGGCCTGTTTTCTCTGTGGCCTCAGTTGATTTTCTGGGTCATCTCCCTCTAAGTGCGAGTGAACAATCAAATGTCTATTTTTTTCTTCCTTATTATCTCAGAAGAATCCGAGACCTTCGCTGTGAGGATGTGATAAGGTTGTGTGTCGTGACAGTGAGCTATGTTCAGTGTGACACCCAGAGACAGAGCTATACTTGACATTTTCACTGTGGCGCAGCTCGACCCAGCCCAACCGATCTATTCACTCACCAACCCAGAACAGATGGAGAGTATCTCACACACACACACACACACACACACACACACACACACACACACACACACACACACACACACACACACACACACTTGTTACGATTAAAAAGGTCTGCCTAATGCCCACACACTCTGCCCTGGCCACTCGGATTAAGAAAACAACCTGGAAAGTGTGTGTGTGTCTTTTGAGAAGATGGCTTGCACTTTTCAGTTGACCGAATCATCAGAGAAGTCTATGTTTGGATAAGGGTTTACTGTAAGCCAACACACTGGTTTAACTCCACAAATACCCCGCCTTTTCTCTTCCTACACACACAATTGTAGGCTATATGAATAGTATGAATAGTGAGGTAAATATATATAGTAAATATATTCACATTGGTGTCATTATATCTCTATGGCTGTACCGAGGTTGTTAGTTATTACATTGGAAATAACACATTTTACAGTAGGCTTGATGTATTATTAGAATGTATTATTAGAATGCTCTGGACTGTCATCCAGCTAATTTCAAAGATGAAATCACATAAAACATTATTATTTTTTTTTCTTCTTCTCTTATTTTCTCCTGAGAGTTTTTCCAGAGCTTGGCTGTGACATGTTGGTTGCTAGGAGTCGTGGGGGAAATCATGGAATAGTGGAACATTCCGTTGTTATGGTGACACTTTCTTTAACGGCACACCTTACATTGTCAGCGTCACACACACACGCGCCTGGGCTGTCACGGTCATGGAATTTTGAATGACGGGTTATTGGTCAGCCAAGTGACTGCAGTCAACGTAATATCCATTCAAATAGCAACAACAACAAATGACCTCCGCTCCTGACTGCATCTGCTGGTGCTGCTGCAGGAAGGGGACGTTGCCTAGGCAACCGAAGACTCGTTTTGCTACCACATCTCGCTTGTTTCAGCAAGGAACAACCTTTTTGCAACGCTTTGACCATAGAGATAGAATCAGATATGAGGGAACGTTTCCATGATTTAGGATTATGCTAATAGGATTTATCATTAACATACCAAGGGGGATTGGGGCGTGGGAGGGGGGGGTACTGCCTCTCCAAAAATGACCCAATGATGTCATCGCCCAAATCTGCATTCACTTTGTGCGTGTTTTGTTGCGTTCTTTCATTCTCTCCCCTTTGTCTTGTGATTAGAGAGTGTGTTTTAATGCGTTTAGACTACTGCTCTGCTGTTGCTGTTATCCCTTCACGTCGAACCTCAGCTCCAGAGCAGATTAATCTTCTATCATTTGCATAAGCTCTGTAGCCTGATAGAGAGTAAGATTGTTAGTAAATTAGGGCCTATCTCTATTCATGGTCGTGTCCCCTCTCACTGGGCACAGATCCATAAGAATCCGAGACCTGAGAAAGCATCTAGTGCCACAGACAACGTAATGTTTCATCCTGCTTTTAACTGTGTCAGTGTCATTTGGAATACAAAGGGCACAGAGAAAGGCGGAGAGAGAGAGAGAGAGAGAGAGAGAGAAGAAGGAGGAGACAGGAAGAGGAAGAGAGAGACAGGAAAATATGATGACAGGACATGAGTAGGGTAGTGCAGTCCCGAATGGCTCATCCTTTCCTAGCAGAAATCTTCTCTTTCTTATTCTGTCAGTTCTCAACACATAAGTAGGCAGTGGCCCAGAGCCCGACAGTCTCAAACATGCACGCTCACACACACACACACACACACACACACACACACACACACACACACACAGTCTTGTACAATTAACCTTGCGGGGACACACAATTCATTCCCATTTAAAATACTATTTTCCCTAACCCTAAAACTAACCCTAGCTCCTAATACTAAACTTAATTCTAACCTTAACCCTAAACCTCCTAGAAAAAGTGTTTTGACCTTGTGGGGACTAACGAAATGTCCCCAGTTGGTCAAATGTTTGTTTGTTTCTATTCTTGTGGGGACACGTCCACACACACACACACACACACACACACACACACACACACACACACACACACACACACACACACACTCAGAGCTATTTACACACACACAAACTTTTTGTGTGATAATGTGTAACAATGTGTATCTCAGCAGTTGGTCTTGGTCTGCACAGTGTGTATGACTGTATGGAATGCATTGCCTGCTTCTACAGTGGCTACAACTCTCGCTCTAGTCCTCTCATCCAATCTTACAAAACTGGAATGAGGGAGGGAGGAGGAAGGGAGAATAAGGGAGGCAGTGGAGACGAGAGGTAGAGAGAGAGAGAGAATGCCTAAGGCTGTCATCCAAACATGTCTGTCCTCCACTATCCCTAAGCCACACCTGCTACAGGGCCAATACTGGGGAAGGAGATAGAGAGGAGGAGGAACAGAGAGAGTGCAGTCACAGGCAGAGCGGTCGCCGAAGCGAGTGGTCCTCTGTTGCTGTTCTCTCTGTTTTTTTCCCCTTCCTTTTCCTCGTTCCCTTCTTCCTCCTCATTTCCTCGAGGGAAGCAAAGAGTTTTTCCATCTCTCATCCGGAGAAGATAATTAACTCCGCTCACCAGGAAGAGAAACATCCCGAATTTCCTTGACGAATGCTCACTGAATCCGGGGAAATGGAACACTGCCAGCTCCTCCATCGAAGTACAGGGAATTCCCAATAAGAGACTGGGAATACTGGTATTCCTAATAAACCAGAGCAGGGATTACAGCCAGGGAACAGGTGGGATCTTAGGGAGAGAGCTGGACCTGGACTATTGCTCCCGCTGTCAGATAGAGACTCAGCTGATCCCTTCTCTTATAGAGAGGAGCATCAGGATTCAGGAAGACCACACGGACACTTCCCAACACATTGACTGTGTCCTATTATCCCACTCTTTTATTCCAGCTGGTAAAACTGTTTGCTTACTGGGAGGACAGCGTCGGCTTAACTGCTTGGGTGGGGTCAGACAGTACCGTGTGTGTGTGTGTGTGTGTGTGTGTCGGAGACTATTTGGTGCCCCAGAGGAAGATGCCTGCCATTCTGCTGGCCTCTAAGATGAAGTCGGGACTGCCCAAGCCGGTGCACAGCGCTCTGCCCATTCCACAGGTGCCCTCGCGCCCCCTCACACTGCCCCTACCACTGCCCGTGCCCCTCAAGCCCTCCGACAGACACGCTCTCACGGTGGGCCCCCAGGGGGGCTTGGGACACCACCAGGGGGTCTGGGGAGCCCCCAAAACCAGGAGCGCTCCAGCGACAGACGGTGGTATCGACACTCAGGTTAGAGAGAGAGACACTGCTTCATCGTTCTCGTCTTCTGACACTGCATTTTCTCTCTTTTCTCTCTTTGCCTCATCACTCCTCGTTCTCCTGTCCATCTCTCACTATCACTCCCTTTATCCACACCTCTTTCTCTCGCTCTCTCTAGCTCCATTCTACAAAGGTATGTGTGTTTGCTCTGCTGTTTTTACTGTATAATAGGAAATATCTGTAGCTGGGTGGTTCTGCATTGATGTGTTACCCCTTCAGGGAAGTGATGTGATTCCTTGAATGCATGCTCATGAAGGGGAGGCTGCCTCCTTGAATGTAAAAGTGTCTTAGCATAGACTCTGCCAGTGTCCAGGCAGGCTAGCAGGCAAACTGACTCTCAGGATAGCAGGGGGTGGATGTTTTGGTTTGTTTGTGAATTATTGGTCTGCTTAGCAACGCTGCAGAAATGCCTCTGTGGAGAGAGCGATCGCTTGAATACCATGTAAGGCTGTGCAGTGGGGGGAACGAGACACAAGCGGGTTTGTGTGCGTGTGTGCGTGTGCGCATTTGAGTGTGTTTTGAGCAAGTGCTTGGCAATGTGTCCGTACCAAAACGTGACATGGAGCGACTTTAAAAATAGAACAGAAATATCGTCACCATAACAATGTAATAACACACTGTCCACAATTCATCCCTTTTGTTATTACATGTACCTTACTGATTGTGTGGTGTGTTAAGGTAGCTCATCACGTTTTCGCTCTCTGTCTCTGTGTGTGTGTGTGTGTGTGTGTGTGTGTGTGTGTGTGTGTGTGTGTGTGTGTGTGTGTGTGTGTGTGTGTGACGCTGATACGGCAGCAGTCCTCACCATCAACTGGCTAGATTAACCCCGCTGATCACCCACACTTCTGTTGTGACTCGGAGATATGGAGGTGGTATGGTTTAACCCTACAGAATATCATCTCTCTCTCTCTCTCTCTCTCTCTCTCTCTCTCACTCACTCACTCACTCACTCACTCACTCACTCACTCACTCACTCACTCTCCATATGCACCTTTTTCAAGATTCAGATCAGTGTGTGTGTGTGTGTGTTGTAGTTCTTTCTTTACTGCCGGGTTGTGTATTTTAGGTGGCTGGTTCTTTGCTGGGGTGACATTAGCTCAGTCTAACAGAGAGAGACATGCCACTGCTGTGACTACAGGCCACGGATCACTACACACAGGCTGCAGCTGTTATAGTATACGTGTGTTAGTCGAGTCTCCAAAAAGCGAGACATCTCTACCCAGTCCTGTCAGGGTGCTGTGTGGTGGCCCCGATCCCTATGAGACTTGTAGACTTTGCTTCTGTATCAGAATTCAATAGTTAATCTACCCAGGCCAACCATGGTTTCCTTCACTACAGCCTAATTACACAGACTAATTGCCTGGGAACCGCATGCTTCCCTCACCCTCATCAATTTTTACTCCTTTTTCCTCTCTCCCCCGTTGTCTTACTCTTTTCTCCTCTCCCCTTCTAGGAGAGCAGAGGCAAGAGAGTTGGGAACAGAACATTTATATTTGGTCCAGAGATAACACAATTCTCCATGGCTGCGTGGGGTCTGGCCCTGGCCTCTCTCTGCTCTCTCTATCCCCTCCTGGGTGAATCCTATCACAGTCTCTGGAGGACAGAAAGTAACCGGGTGATAAAGAGAGAATGAGATGATAATCTCTAGAGGGTTCGGATTGCTGGGGGGTTTCCATTCTTCTAATAATTTTATATTTCTTTCGCTGTTTGCCTCCGACTCTTTCGGGCCCCCTCTTTCCCCCTCATTCTCTCTCCCTTTCTCCTTCAATTTTGTTGCATTAATATATGTTATTTAACTTTTCTGTCCTCGTTTGCATCACTCATTTCAGAGTTCCAAACTGCCTCTGGAAGCAAGAACTGTTTGTTGGGAGCTTCATGAAATGGGTTTCCATGGCCGAGCAGCCGCACACAAGCCTAAGATTACCATGCGCAATGCCAACCGTTGGCTGGAGTGGTGTAAAGCTCGCCAGCACTGGACTCTGGAGCAGTGGAAATGCGTTCTCTGGAGTGAAGAATCACGCTTCACCATCACGCAGTCCAACAGACGAATTGGCGGATGCCAGAAGGCTACCTGCCCAAATGCATAGTGCCAAACTGTAAAGTTCGGTGGAGGAGGAATAATGTTCTGGGGCTGTTTTTCATTGTTCGGGCTAGGCCCTTTAGTTCCAGGGAAGGGTAATCTTAATGCTACAGCATACAATGACATTCTAGACGATTCTGTGCTTCCAACTTTGTGGCAACAGTTTGAGGAAGGCCTTTCCCTGTTTCAGCATGACAATACCCCCGATCCACAAAGTGAGGTCCATACAGAAATTGTTTGTTGAGATCGGTGTGGAAGAGCTTAACTGGCTTGCACAGAGCCCTGACCTCAACCCCATTGAACACATTTGGGATGAATTGGAACGCCAACTGCGAGCCAGGTCTAATCGCCCAACATCAGTGCCCGACCTTACTAATGCTCTTGTGGCTGAATGGAGGCAAGACCCCGCAGCAATGTTCCAACATCTAGTGGAAAGCCTTCCCAGAAGAGTGGAGGCTGTTATAGCAGCAAAGGGGGATCAACTCCATATTAATGCCCATGATTTTGGAATGAGATGTTTGACAGGTGTCCGCATACCTTTGGTCATGGAGTGTAGATTGTCAACGAATGAGGGGGACATTAGCTGTAATCTGTGGGATTATCAGGAGTATCAGTCATATACCAGGCCACATGACCCCTCACTGTCATATGTAGTTTTAAAAATATAGTCTACACATGCACTCACTGTCCCAGACAGGTTGGGTTAAATGGGGGAAATGTCTACAAGTTTCTAAAACACAGATTCACACACTCTCCTCTCTCTGAAAGTGCTCTCTGAGATCATGCATAATGCAGAGACGGAGAGAGAGACGTGGTTGACCAGACAGATGGCCATAAATATATACAGTACATAGCGTGTGTGTGCGTACCTTTACATGTGTATGTGTATCTCTCGTTAGGTCTTTATTAGGGATGTAACGATTGCCCGATAACTATCTGTCCCCGAATTAAAATGTTTAAGATACAAGTGCATCGGTCCGCGGACCCCAAACCAGTCCAAATCGTAGCATGCACTGGCCAGAAAATCGATTCAAATGTTTCGAATCGCCGGTTCACTCAAATGCTTTGCTGATATTACATTCTTTCTACACTCTACCTTCCGAAAACTACCTCCCATATTTTGGGTCGAACTGCATGTCACTGTGTTGACAGTAGTGTTGCACGCCAAACAACCCCAGGCAATATCGGTAGCCGAGTCAAACTCAAATGATTCAACGGTGCGCTGTGCCCAGTTTCGCTCGCTGAACAACGCGAGGTCGGGAGCCTGTTCCTAATCATGCACATCTGCACGGCACCTTCAGCATTCACACGCTAACATGGCTTGCGTGGTATTAGGCTTTATTGGTTGAGTGACAACCGTTGTCATTCGCTAGCTTATTGTTATCTATGCGCTGTTGAAAAATGGTGTTTAAGAGGAACAGGTGTTGTGCCGAAAATCTCCCCCCTGCCAGAATTGTCACTGATTTTAGTAGCAGAGGTCAACTCAGACAGATCCAGCTCATGAGCTCCGTCAGCAGCAGATTTTCATTTAGAACGGAACATGTTCATGCAACAAATGTTTCTGCGTCAAAACGTATCACATCGAACCGAATCGCAACGACTCGTTCTCCAATCAAACCTAACCGCACCGAATCGTTTAAAACTAAAACGTATCGGAGCCCATGTATCTAGATACGTATAGAATTGTCTTGAAAGGAAAAATATGCACATCCCTAGTCTTTATGAGAGACGGAAATCACCTTTCCAGGCAAATGACTTGGCACACTGACATATTTGTTTGCAATGAACAGGACACGTGCATACTCTACTGGCCTCTAGCGGTGAGTATACGTTATGTACCACATCTCCTCTCCCTCTATTGCTTAGAAGTGAATACAGCCAGAGTTGCACAATTGCCAAACCCGCAGGAAGGAGGTAGTCAAGGCCATCAATGCTGTGTGTGTGTGTGTGTGTGTGTGTGTGTGTTTGTCACAGTCAAAGGGCGTCACTGCCACTCCTTGTCTATGGTGTATAAATGCTGCTCACTATACAAAACATTGCCTGTGTATTTAGAGAATGCCTCTGAACGAGGATGTGTGTGTGTGTGCATGGGGGCGAGTGGGGGATGTGTGTGTGTCTTCACTATGCATTCATAGCACTTCTTTCCAGAGTATTTTCAGGAGCGTGTTTTCTTTGATCTCCAGGGAGCACATTTCACTCCCCCACACCACCTTCTCCATCTATCGTTCCTCTGCCTCTATTTCACTCCCTCCCATCTATGCCTCCTCTCCTTTCCCTCTTTCCCTCCCTCAATATCTGACTGTGCATTGTCGCTGCACCATTCATCCTTGGCTGTGGAAGTGACTGTATATAGCCTCGTTATTGTTGTCCTTACCGTGTTACTTTTATTCGTACTTTTTATTTTAGTCTACTTGGTAAATATTTTCTTCTTGAACCGCGCTGTTGGTTAAAGGGCTTATAAAGTAAGCATTTCACGGTATTTGATTTGATTTCACAGGGAGAGGAGGTTGGAAAAACTACAATGACCGTAGCATCTAGGAGCTTCTAGGATGCTGAACACCTCAATCTGTTTATGGGGGTGGCTAGGGATGAAGTCGAAGCATTGACAAGACGTTAGATCGTACCTATAATCTTAGAAATTGTTGCATGTTGTGTTTATGTTTTTGGAGATAATGTACCTTCCTCCTTTCAGCCATACAGACATTATTGTAACTATTTTATTCAATTTCTTCATTTGTGGCATTGATCTGTCTGTCACTCTGTCACAGTTAGGGTTGGAAGTGAACCTTGCCTATTGTGGCAGCTTGTCACAGACCTTTCCAATGGACCTGTCCACAAACACAAACACACACACACACACACACACACACACACACACACACACACACACACACACACACACACAAATCATCTTATCAAAGTTTATTGGTCACGTACACAGTTGTCCAGGTGTTATGGCAGGTGCAGCGAAATGCTTGTGCTGCTAGCTCCAGCAGTGCAGTAGAATTTCTCACCAATACAATGAAAATGTGTATTTATTTTTTTATCATATGAGAGAGAGAATATAAATACTTTATGTGATGTGTATAATTTGGAATATATATATATATATACTGCTCAAAAAAATAAAGAGAACACTTAAACAACAAATCCTAGATCTGATTGAATGAAATAATCTTATTAAATACTTTTTTCTTTACATAGTTGAATGTGCTGACAACAAAATCACACAAAAATAATCAATGGAAATCCAATTTATCAACCCATGGAGGTCTGGATTTGGAGTCACACTCAAAATTAAAGTGGAAAACCATACTACAGGCTGATCCAACTTTGATGTAATGTCCTTAAAACAAGTCAAAATGAGGCTCAGTAGTGTGTGTGGCCTCCACGTGCCTGTATGACCTCCCTACAACGCCTGCGCATGCTCCTGATGAGGTGGCGGATGGTCTCCTGGGGGATCTCCTCCCAGACCTGGACTAAAGCATCCGCCAACTCCTGGACAGTCTGTGGTGCAACGTGGCGTTGGTGGATGGAGCGAGACATGATGTACCAGATGTGCTCAATTGGATTCAGGTCTGGGGAACGGGCGGGCCAGTCCATAGCATCAATGCCTTCCTCTTGCAGGAACTGCTGACACACTCCAGCCACATGAGGTCTAGCATTGTCTTGCATTAGGAGGAACCCAGGGCCAACCGCACCAGCATATGGTCTCACAAGGGGTCTGAGGATCTCATCTCGGTACCTAATGGCAGTCAGGCTACCTCTGGCGAGCACATGGAGGGCTGTGCGGCCCCCCAAAGAAATGCCACCCCACACCATGACTGACCCACCGCCAAACCGGTCATGCTGGAGGATGTTGCAGGCAGCAGAACGTTCTCCACGGCGTCTCCAGACTCTGTCACGTCTGTCACATGTGCTCAGTGTGAACCTGCTTTCATCTGTGAAGAGCACAGGGCGCCAGTGGTGAATTTGCCAATCTTGGTGTTCTCTGGCAAATGCCAAACGTCCTGCATGGTGTTGGGCTGTAAGCACAACCCCCACCTGTGGACGTCGGGCCCTCATACCACCCTCATGGAGTCTGTTTCTGACCGTTTGAGCAGACACATGCACATTTGTGGCCTGCTGAAGGTCATTTTGCAGGGCTCTGGCAGTGCTTCTCCTGCTCCTCCTTGCACAAAGGCGGAGGTAGCGGTCCTGCTGCTGGGTTGTTGCCCTGCTACGGCCTCCTCCACGTCTCCTGATGTACTGGCCTGTCTCCTGGTAGCGCCTCCATGCTCTGGACACTACGCTGACAGACACAGCAAACCTTCTTGCCACAGCTCGCATTGATGTGCCATCCTGGATGAGCTGCACTACCTGAGCCACTTGTGTGGGTTGTAGACTCCGTCTCATGCTACCACTAGAGTGAAAGCACCGCCAGCATTCAAAAGTGACCAAAATATCAGCCAGGAAGCATAGGAACTGAGAAGTGGTCTGTGGTCCCCACCTGCAGAACCACTCCTTTATTGGGGGTGTCTTGCTAATTGCCTATAATTTCCACCTGTTGTCTATTCCATTTGCACAACAGCATGTGAAATGTATTGTCAATCAGTGTTGCTTCATAAGTGGACAGTTTGATTTCACAGAAGTGTGATTGACTTGGAGTTACATTGTGTTGTTTAAGTGTTCCCTTTATTTTTTGAGCAGTGTATGTATGTATATATATATATATTCCAAATTATACACATCACATAAAGTCTTTATATTCTCCCTCTCATATGATAAAAAAAGAAATACACGTTTGTATTGTATTGGCGAAACATTCTACTGCACTGCTGGAGCTAGCAGCACAAGCATTTCGCTGCATATATATATTTTTGTCATTTGATTTTCACATACACTGGATAGGTGCAGTGAAATGTGTTATTTTAAATGGTCATCCATTGTAGTACAGCGTCCCTGGAGCAAATTAGGGTCTTATGTACAGTAGTAGGTATATTAGGATAAGGTATGTTGACAAAATAGTATATACAGTACCCATCAAAAGTTTGGACACACCTACTCATTCAAGGGTTTTACTTTATTTTTTACTATTTTCTACATTGTAGAATAATAGTGAAGACATTAAAAACTATGAAATAACACATATGGAATTATGTAGTAACCAAAAAGTGTTAAACAAATTGAGATTCTTCAAAGTAGCCACCTTTTGCCGTAATGACAGCTTTGCACACTCTTGGCATTCTCTCAACCAGCTTCATGAGGTAGTCACCTGGAATGCATTTCAATTAACAGATGTGGCTTGTTAATTTGTGGAATTTCTTTCTTTCTTATTAATGCGTTTGAGCTAATCAGTTGTGTTGTGACAAGGTAGGGGTGGAATACAGAAGATAGCCCTATTTGGTAAAAGACCAAAAGTCCATATTATGGCAAGAGCAGCTCAAATAAGCAAAGAGAAACGACAGTCCATCGTTACTTTAAGACATGACGGTCAGTCAATCTGGAAAATTTCAAGAACTTTGAATGTTTCTTCAAGCACAGTCGCAAAAACTATCAAGCACTATGATGAAACTGGCTCTCACGAGGACCGCCACAGGAAAGGAAGACCCAGAGTTACCTCTGCTGCAGAGGATAAGTTCATTAAATAAATGCTTCACAAAGTTCAAGTAACAGACACATCTCAACATCAACTGTTCAGAGGAGACTGTGTGAATCAGGCCTTCATGGTCGAATTTCTGCAAAGAAATGACTACTAAAGGACACCAATAAGAAGAAGATACTTACTTGGGCCAAGAAACGCGAGCAATCGACATTAGACGGGTGGAAATCTGTCCTTTTGTCTGATGAGTCCAAATTTTAGATTTTTGGTTCCAACCGCCGTGTCTTTGTGAGACGCAGAGTAGGTGAACGGATGATCTCCGCATGTGTGGTTCCCACCGCGAAGCATGGAGGAGGTGTGATGGTGTGGGCAGGGGCGTTGCCCATGAAAAAAACCTACCGTGCCCCTAACATAGAAATCAGAATGTTTCAGATTAAAATAACGTACTGAACAATATGTGTTATTAAATGTACTAACTATAAGCTTCTGCTGCTCCATACTACAATTGTGCAGATTCTAGTTTCCACCTTCATCCTTTGCCTATATTAACAGTATTGCAAACATTTTTGGTTCCTAATGTTAACACAAACTGTCTGTGTCATGAGATTTTTATGACGCTTTATTATAAATAACTACATAATTGGTGACTTATTTTTTTAATATATGGTATTGTATTCAGTTTTAATGAAGAAATTACCAATGATCCATGTTTCAGATTAAATAATTCATTACCAAATTCTTATAAACAAGGCTAACCCTCTTCTGCCCTATGCATAATTCCTAAATATATGCCTAAATAACATACCCAAAATAAAGAAAATCCTGAACTATGTGGACTGCAAACGTAAATGTGGTACCTACAGAGAAACTGCAACTGTAGTGTCAAGACATTATGTGGGCATTCCTGAGTAAATTCAACAGGAGTTAAACCATAGCAGAAAATACTCTGAAACAGTATTTTGGGATGGTTGGGTAGAGATGCCTGATCTGATTATGGTTATACGTATTCATTTTCATCACAGATTTAAAAACAAAATGATAGACAAATAATTCTCTAAACATTTAGGGGCCCCTACCAGGCTAGGTGTAACGGGGTGAGTGACTGGTTGCCGGGAAGTCAGGCGCAGGAGAGCAGATATGGGTGATAACAGGAGAACTTTAATATACACCCTGGCCCAAAGGCACAGGCGAGGCAGCACAAAGCACAACCACGGTAACATGAACCGGATTAAACAAAACTAACAAACCTAGGTTAGAAACAAACCTAGAGCAAGCCAGCCTGTAGCGTAACACCCTACACAAAGAACAATTCCACACACAGACATGGGGGAAACAGAGGGTAATATACATTTAGTCTGATGAGGGAATGTGAACCAGGTGTGCGGGAAAACAAGACAAAACAAATGGAAAATGAAAGGTGGAGCGGCGATGGCTAGAAGACCGGTGCCCGAACAAATAGAGGGACCAATTTCGGCGGAAGTCGTGACACTAGGGCCCCATGAATCATTCATGTTCCCCCCCCTTAACAATGCCCTTGGGTGTGGGGGTGCTTTTCGGGTGACACTGTCTCTGATTTATTTAGAATTCAAGGCACACTTAACCAGCATGGCTACCACAGCATTCTGCAGCGATACGCCAGTCCCACTAAGCCCAAACCAGATGGGATATAATTTGTTTTTCAACAGGACAATGACCCAACACACCTCCAGGCTGTGTAAGGGCTATTTGACCAAGAAAGAGAGTGATTGAGTGCTGCATCAGATGACCTGGCTTCCACAATCACTCACCCTCAACCCAATTGAGGTGGTTTGGAATGAGTTGGACTGGGGAGTGCAAGAAAAGCAGCCAACAAGTGCTCAGCATATGTGGGAAATCCCTCAAGACTGTTGGAAAAGCATTCCAGGTGAAGCTGGATGAGAGAATGCCAACAGTGTGCAAAGCTGTAATCAAGGCAAAGGGTGGCTACTTTGAAGAATCTCAAATCTCAAATATATTTTGATTTGTTTAACACTTTTTTGGTTACTACGTGATTCCATATGTGTTATTTCATAGTTTTGATGTCATCCCTATTATTCTACAATGTAGAAAATAGTACAAATAAGAAAAACCCTGCAATGAGTAGGTGTGTCCAATCTTTTGTCTGGTACTGTACACAGTGAGTAAACAACAGTATATGAACAGACTATGAGGTGACATGCACGTGCATGGATACACGCACACACAGACACAAGCACACACACACACACATCCATCTGCCAGTAGTGTGATAGGGAGGTCTTATCTTAATAAGCATTTCTCCAGATAAAGGCTTTAAGTCTGTCTTTATGAAAAGCCTGGTTCTCATTAAGAGTCATAACCAAGGCTTAGGGCTTATCTATGTTAGTGTCTAAATGAAAAGCACACCGCAATGACCGCCTATTGGAGAGGGTTTCATTTCTCCCAGTATTTGCTCAAATGATCTCAAAGCAAGTATCGATTCAGGATGTAGAGGGACCTTCAGTTAAGAGAGAACGAGCTTTGCTGAGAGCGATATTAATTTCTTAACTACATTTCTTTATTATTGTCTGGGACGTCAGAAGGCTAGATATTCATCTATCTCTCCGCGTGAGATTTAGCATCGACACGGAGTTCCATTAATCAAACCATTAGATAAGAGCATGCATAATGTGTTGATAATGACTCTAGTCATTTGAATTATTGTAATTGGGTCTAATTTAATTCAAAGACTCAATTTAATTCTCAGACTTTGAACTTGATCAGGTGCTGGGTTCAGATAGCGGCTATGTTTTTGATTGGTGGTATTTGTGAATATGTTTGATTACTGTGTGGATTCATATCTAATTAATTGACCCTAATGGAATGATATTGATTGGCCGTAGATGTTTCTCTCCTGTCCTCCCTTCCTCCTCCATACCCTCTTTACAATCAACAGACTTGGAACCCTCTTAACCTCTAGTATTGTCTCAGGGACCATTGACTTTAATGGTGCCCGTATTTTACCAGTTGTTTAGGCCTTCTAGAGATGCACAGGGCCCAGTAGGTGAGAATGAAAGGGAAGGGGGATTGGAATCTATTTCCTGCTGCATTAGATTGCTAATTTCCCCTCACCGTGGATAAACTGGCTGGAGGTCTGGCTGACTTCATTGCTTTTTACCATGACAAAGGGGAAGGAGAAGGGGAATGCATTCACATATCAAATCACATTTTATTTGTCACATGCGGTGTAGACCTTACAGTGAAATGATTACTTACAAGCCCTTGACCAACAATGCAGTTTTAAGAAAAATACACCTAAAAAATATATATAAGAAATAAAAGTAATAAATAATTTAAGAGCAGCAGTAAAATAACAATAGTGAGGCTATATATAGGGGGTACCGGTACAGAGTCAATGTGCGGGGGCACCGGTTAATCAAGGTAATTGAGGTAATACTGTATGTACATGTAGGTAGAGTTATTAAAGTGACTATGCATAGATAATAAACAGAGAGTAGCAGCAGCGTAAAAGGGGCAGGGGGGGGACAATGCAAATAGTCTGGGTAGCCATTTGATTAGATGTTCAGTAGTCTTATAGCTTGGGGGTAGAAGCTGTTTAGAAGCCTCTTGGACCTAGACTTGACACTCCGGTACTGCTTGCCATGCGGTAGCAGAGAGAACAGTCTATGACTAGGGTGGCTGGAGTCTTTGACAATCTTTAGGGCCTTCTGCTGACACCGCCTGGTATAGAGGTCCTGGATTGCAGGAAGCTTGGCCCCAGTGATGTACTGGGCCGTACGCACTACCCTCTGTAGTGCCTTGCGGTCGGAGGCCGAGCACTTGCCATACCAGGCAGTGATGCAACCAGTCAGGATGCTCTCGATGGTGCAGCAGTAGAAACTTTTGAGGATCTGAGGACCCATTGCAAATCTTCTCAGTCTCCCGAGGGGGAATAGATTTTGTCGTGCCCTCTTCACGACTGTCTTTGTGTGCTTGGACCATGTTAGTTTGTTGGTGATGTGGACACCAAGGAACTTGAAGGTCTCAACCTGCTCCACTACAGCCCCGTCGATGAGAATGGGGGTGTGCTCAGTCCTCCTTTTCCTGTAGTCCACAATCATCTCCTTTGTCTTGATCACGTTGAGGGAGAGGTTGTTGTCCTTGCACCACAAGGCCAGGTCTCTGACCTCCTCCCTATAGGCTGTCCCGTCGTTGTCGGTGATCATGCCTACCACTGTTGTGTCATTGGCAAACTTAACGATGGTGTTGGAGTCGTGCCTGGCCATGCAGTCATGAGTGAACAGGGAGTACAGGAGGGGACTGAGCACGCACCCCTGAGGGGCCCCCGGGTTGAGGATCAGCGTGGTGGATGTGTTGTTACCTACCCTTACCACCTGGGGGTGGCCCGTCAGGAAGTCCAGGATCCAGTTGCAGAGGGAGGTGTTTAGTCCCAGGGTCCTTAGCTTAGTGATGAGCTATGAGGGCCCTATGGTGTTGAACGCTGAGCTGTAGTCAATGAATAGCATTCTCACATAGGTGTTCCTTTTGTCCAGGTGTGAAAGGGCAGTGTGGAGTGCAATAGAGATTGCATCATCTGTGGATCTGTTGCGGTGGTATGCAAAGTGGAGTGGGTCTAGGGTTTCTGGGATAATGGTGTTGATTTGAGCCATGACCAGCCTTTCGTAGCACTTCATGGCTACAGATGTGAGTGCTATGGGTCGGTAGTAGCCTAGTGGTTAAAGTGTTGGACTAGTAACTGAAAGGTTGCAAGATTGAATCCCTGAGCTGACAAGGTAAAAATCTGTTGTTCTGCCCCTGATCAAGGCATTTAACCCACTGTTCCTAGGCCGTCATTAAAATTAAGAATTTGTTCTTAACTGACTTGCCGAGTTAAATAAAGGTTAAAAAAAAATAGGCAGGTTACCTTCATTTTCTTGGGTTCAGGGACTATGGTGGTCTGCTTGAAACATGTTCGTATTACAGACTCAGGGAGAGGTTGAAAATGTCAGTGAAGACACTTGCCAGTTGGTCAGCGCATGCTCAGAGTACACGTCCTGGTAATCCGTCTGGCCCTGCGGCCTTGTGAATGTTGACGTGTTTAAAAGTCTTACTCACATCGGCTATGGAGAGCGTGATCACACAGTCGTCTGGAACAGCTGATGCTCTCATGCATGTTTCAGTGTTACTTGCATCGATGCGAGCATAAAAGTAATGTAGCTCGTCTAGTAGGCTTGTGTTACTGGTGAGCTCGTGGCTGTGCTTTCCTTTGTAGTCTGTAATAGTTTGCAAGCCCTGCCACATCTGACGAGCGTCGGAGCCGGTGTAGTACGATTCGATCTTAGTCCTGGTTCGTCGGAGGGCATAGGGGGATTCCTTATAAGCTTCCGGGCTAGAATCCCGCTCCTTGAAAGCGGCAGCTCTACCCTTTAGCTCAGTGCGGATGTTGCCTGTAATCCATAGCCTCTGGTTGGGGTATGACGTACAGTCACTGTGGGGACGATGTCATCGATGCACTTATTGATGAAGCCAGTGACTGATGTGGTGTACTCCTCAATGCCATCGGAAGAATCCCGGAACATATTCCAGTCTGTGCTATCAAAACAGTCCTGTAGTTTAGCATCTGCTTCATCTGACCACTTTTTTTATTGACATTCACTGGTGCTTACTGTTTTAATTTTTGCATGTAATCAGGAATCAGGAGGTTAGAATTATGGTCATATTTGCCAAATGGAGGGCGAGGGAGAGCTTTCTACGCGTCTCTGTGTGTGGAGTAAAGGTGGTCTAGAGTTTCTTTTCCCTCTGGTTGCACATTTAACATGCTGGTAGAAATGAGGTAAAAGTGATTTAAGCTTCCCTGCTTTAAAGTCCCCGGCCACTAGGAGCGCTGCCTCTGGATGAGCGGTTTCCTGTTTGCTTATGGCCCTATACAGCTCATTGAGTGTGGTCTTAGTGCCAGCATCGGTTTGTGGTGGTAAATAGACAGCTACGAAGAATATAGATGAAAACTCTCTTGTTAGATAGTGTGGTCTCCAGCTTATCATGAGATACTCTACCTCAGGCGAGCAAAACCTAGAGACTTCCTTAGATATCGTGCACCAGCTGTTGTTTACAAATATACATATACCGCCGCCCCTTGTCTTACCAGAGGCTGCTGTTCTTTCCTGCCGGTACAGTGTATAACCCTCCAGCTGTATGTTATTCATATCGTTCAGGCACGACTCGGTGAAACACAAGATATTACAGTTTTTAATGTCCTGCTGGTAGGATATACATGCTTTTAGTTTGTCCATTTTATTATCCAGCGATTGTACGTTGGCCAATAATACCGATGGCAAAGGCAGATTAGCCACTCTTTGCCGGATCCTTACAAGGCACCCCTATCTCCTTCCGCAATATCTCCGTCTTTTTCTCTTGTGAATGATGGGGATGAGGGTTTTTTTCGGGTGTCTGGAGTAAATCCCTCTCGTCCAACTCATTAAAGAAAGAAAAATTATTCGTCCAGTTCAAGGTGAGTAATCGCTGTTCTGATGTCCAGAAGCTCTTTTCGGTCATAAGAGATGGTAGCAGCAACATTATGTACAAAATAAGTTACAACCAATGCGAAAAAAAAAAATAAAATAGCACGGTTTGTTAAGAGCCCCTAAAATAGCAGCCATTCCCTCCGGCGCCGTCTCACCATATGTTTTCCTCAGGATGTATAGTGAGCCTATAAAACAAATGGGATAGCCGTTATCTTCATAGAAGATATTGCACTTTCTCTCTGGGTAGACTGCAGATTTAGATGATATGTGTGTGAATGAGCATATAGACTAGTATTGTTTAATAGGTTATCCACAGTTTAATACATTTTTTAGTAGGGCTGGGAATTGCCAGGGACCTTACAAAACGATAGTATCATGATACTTAGGTGCCGATACAAAATGTATTGCAATTCTCACGATTCTATATGTATTGCGATTTGATATTGCGATTTGATGTTCCCAACATATTGCTCACTAAATGTCCGCTGCAGACAGACAGAGCATGAGAAAATGACTTTTAATGGAAATAAAAGTACTGAAAACACGTTGGCTCACTATTTACAAAGAAGGTGGAGAAAAAGCTATAGGGTGAAAAATACCAGAGTTTTTGCGTAGGTACAGCTGACTAGCACAACTAACGCTACCTATAAAAAAAATATATATATATATAAAAGCTATAACAAAGCTATAGGGTGAAAAATACCAGAGTTTTTGCGTAGGTACAGCTGACTAGCACAACTAACGCTACCTATAAAATATATATATATATATATAGTACCAGTCAAAAGCTTGGACACACCTACTCATTTCACGGTTTTTCTTTATTTTTACTATTTCCTACATTGTCGAATAATAGTGAAGACATCAAAACTATGAAATAACACATGGAATCATGTGGTAACCAAAAAGTGTTAAACAAATCAAAAAATATTTGAGATTCCTCAAAGTAGCCACCCTTTGCCTTGATGACAGCTTTGCACACTCTTGGCATTCTCTCAACCAGCTTCATGAGGTAGTCACCTGGAATGCATTTCAATTAACAGGGGTGCCTTGTTAAAGTTAATTTGTGGGATTTCTTTCCTTCTTAATGCATTTGAGCCAATCAGTTGTGTTGTGACAAGGTATACAGAAGATAGCCCTATTTGGTAAAAGACCAAGTCCATATTATGGCAAGAACAGCTCAAATAAGCAAAGTCAATCTGGAAAATTTTAAGAACTTTGAAAATGTCTTCCTCTGCTGCAGAGGATAAGTTCATTAGAGTTACCAGCCTCAGAAATTGTAGCCCAAATAAATGCTTCACAGAGTTCAAGTAACAGACACATCTCAACATCAACTGTTCATGGTCAAATTGCTGCAAAGAAATCCACTACTGAAGGACACCAATAATAAGAAGAGACTTGCTTGGGCCAAGAAACACGAGCAATGAACATTAGACCGGTGTGTTTTTGATTCCAACCGCCGTGTTTTTGTGAGTCGCAGAGTAGGTGAACAGATGATCTCCACATGTGTGGTTCCCACCGCGAAGCATGGAGGAGGAGGTGTGATGGTGTGGGGGTGCTTTACTGGTGATACTGTCAGTGATTCATTTAGAATTCAAGGCACACTTAACCAGCATGGCTACCACAGCATTCTGCAGCGATACGCCATCCCATCTGGTTTGCGCTTAGTGGGAATATCATTTGTTTTTCAACAGGACAATGACCCAACACACCTCCAGGCTATGTAAGGGCTATTTGACCAAGAAGTAGAGCGATGGTGTGCTGCATCAGATGACCTGGCCTCCGACTTCAACCCAATTGAGATGGTTTGGGATGAGTTGGACTGCAGAGTGAAGGAAAAGCAGCCAACAATTGCTCAGCACATGTGGGAACTGTTGGAAAAGCATTCCAGGTGAAGCTGGTTGAGAGAATGCCAACAGTGTGCAAAGCTGTAATCAAGGCAAAGGGTGGCTACTTTGAAGAATCTCAAATATAAAATATATTTTGATTTGTTTAACACTTTTTGGTTACTACATAAACCCATTGAATGAGTAGGTGTGTCCAAACTTTTGTCTGGTACTGTATGTAATAAATGTTTTGACAAATCGAGTCCAATTACCAACATAATTGCTTCCAAAATAATATTGCGATATGTAAATATCAATTTTTCACAAATTTGTATCCATTCTGTGATTTTCATGTCTGAGCTAAAAGAGAAGAGGTTTGACTGGCTTAATTCCCCATCGAGACACAGTGAAACTCACACACATTAAAGCTCACATAGAGGGAATCCACTCTGACTAGTTTGAATAGCTTGACTAATGTGTGAACAGCAGGTGTCTAGAATGTGTGGCGAGTAGAAAAACAACGATAAAGACAAGTCGCACCGTGTGTGTATGGACTGTGTGTTTGTGTGTCGGTAGAATACAGGCATCGCTCGCTCAGTGACTGGCTATGTCCGCTGTGGAATCTTATCAGATCAGAAAAGAAAATGGGTGTAATATCAGAGGGGGTGTGTGTGAAATCTAGGATATGTGTGTCTTTTTGTCTGCTTCTCTCTGGATTTGTGTCTTTGTCTTTTTGTGTTTGTGCCACAATGAAAGTCTCAGACAGGAGCCTATATTGGCATTGATAAAACCGGCAACAGCACGCCTCTTTGCTTGCTCACTGAGTGAAGGCTAGATTGCTATCCCAGAAACCATCAGTCCAGAGCGCCACAGCCCTGCCTCCTTCTCTAATTCACACACAGACGTCACACACTGCTAATACACCATTTGATTCTCTGATACTGTTGAAGTTAGACTGTTTCATCTATTTCAGGATAAGGATCTTGGCTTTTCCCCTTAGAACTAGCAGGTTATTTCTATAAAGAAGATCAATACAGAAATGTATACATGGAAAATATAATGTACTATTCAATTATTAATTGACATGGACCTGTTTCTATCATTCTCAAAAGCGGCACAAGGGAACGGCCTCTATCTGCTTTGATATCAGATGCTTTTTTAGAAGTGTTCATTCTGTTTTGTTTGGGTAGAGTTAGTATTCTATTCTGGGGTGGTGCCAGTCTGTTTCTGCTCTCTTGCCAACTCTTTATGGAATTGTCATGCCAAACATGACAGTGTTTGTCTTGACAGTGTGCTTTGGAGTATGCAAAAGCACAAACAAATCACAAGCAGGTCTGGGACCAGGCTATTAGTATTCCTCTGTGACAGAGTATCTAGCCTAACAGTCACAAGCAACACACACTTTTTCATTGTCGTTTTTATGAGCCAACACACTATTTTATAAGTAGTGTTTTGGCACGGTTATATAAAACAGACTCACTGTTGTTGAAGCTGTTGTCATTCTATATTCATATTGAATGCTGCATTACATTATATCAATGTTAACAAACACAATATACTGTATGTATTATGCCCACAATATACCCAGAAATGTAATCTTACACAGTGCATTCGGAAAGTATTCAGACCCCTTGACGTTTTCTTAATCGTTTTTTTAATCGTTCTTTTTACCTCATAAATCTACACACCACATCTACCCCATAATGACAAAGAAAAAACCTGAAACTGAAATATCACATTTACATAAATATTCAGTTTACTCAGTACTTTGTTGAAGCACCTTTGGCAGCGATTACTGCCTTGAGTCTTCTTGAGTATGAAGCTACAAGCTTGGCACACCTGTTTTTGGGAGTTTCTCCAATTCTTCTCTGCAGACCCTCTCAAGGTCTGTCAGGTTGGATGGCGAGCGTCGCTGCACAGCTATTTTCAGGTCTCTCCAGAGATGTTCGATCTGGTTAAAGTCTGGGGTCTGGCTAGTAGGGTCTTTGGGTCTTTGCCGGCATTGTTTGGAGGTGTGGCGAGGATTGGTGCGACCACCTGTTCTTGTCCAGCCAGAGAGCTGTCATCATCGGTGGACATCAAAAACATTCAGAGATTTGTTCCGAAGCCACTCCTGCATTGGCTTGGCTGTGTGCGTAGGGTCGTTGTCCTGTTGGAAGGTGAACCTTTGCCCCAGGTCCTGAGAGCTCTGGAGCAGGTTTTCATCAAGGATCTCTCTGTACTTTGCTCCGTTCATATTTCCCTTGATCCTGAATAGTCTACCAGTCCCTGCTGCTGAAAAACATCCCCCCAGCATGATGCTGCCACCACCTTGCTTCAATGTAGGGATGGTATTGGCCAGGTGATGAGCTGTGCCTGGTTTCCTCCAGAAGTGATGCTTGGCATTCAGGCCAAAGATTTCAACCCTGGTTTCATCAGACCAGAGAATCTTGTTTCTCATGGTCTGAGAGTCCTTTAGGTGATTTTTGGCAAACTTCAAGCAGGCTGTCATGTGCCTTTTATTGAGGAGTTTACTGAGGAGTCTTGCTACTCTACCATAATGGCCTGATTGGTGGAGTGCTGCAGAGATGGTTGTCTTTCTGGAAGGTTCTCCTATCTTCACAGAGGAACTCTGGAGCTCTGTCAGAGTGACCATCGGGTCACCTCTTTGACCAAGGCCCTTCTCCCCCGATTGCTCAGTTTGGCCGGGCGCCCAGCTCTAGGAAGAGTCTTGGTGGTTCCAAACTTTTTCCATTTAAGAATGATGGAAGCCACTGTGTTCTTGGGGATATTCAATGCTGCATTACTTTTTTGGTACCCTTCCCCAGATCTGTGCCTCGACACAATCCTGTCTCTGAGCTCTACGGACAATTGCTTTGACCTCATGGCTTGGTTAATTCTCTGACATGCACTGTCAACTCTTTGACCTTAGATAGACAGGTGTGTGCCTTTCCAAATCATGTCCAATCAATTGAATTTACCACAGGTGGACCCCAATCAAGTTGTAGAAACATCTCAAGGATGATCAATGGAAACAGGATGCACCTGAGCTCAATTTTGAGTTTCATAGCAAAGGGTCTGAATACTTATGTAAATATTAAAAATTTTACCCCCTTTTCTCCCCAATTTCGTGATATTCAATTGCGATCCAATTTACAATCTAGTTTCATCTCTGCAACTCCCCAACGGGCTTGGGAGAAGCGAAGGTTGAGTCATGCGTCCTCCGACCTGCTTCTTAACACCCGCCCGCCTAACCCGGAAGACTGCCACATGTGTCGGAGGAAACACAGTTCAGCTGACGACTGAGGTCAGCTTGCTGGCACCCAGACCGCCACAAGGAGTCACTAGAGCGTGATGAGCCACGTAAAGCCCCCCCGGCCAAACCCTCCCCTAACCCGGACGATGCTGAGGTCAATTGTGCACCGCCCTATGGGACTCCCGGTCACGACGGGTTGTGACACAGCCTGGGATCAAACCTGGGTCTGTAGTGCTGCCTCAAGCACTGTAATGCATTGCCTTAGACTGCTGCGCCACTTGGGAGGCCCCTCTTTTCACTTTTAATCCATTTTAGAATAAGACTGTAACGTAACAAAATGTGGAAAAAGGGAAGGTGGTCTGAATACTTTCCAAATGCACTGTATTTCCAGGTATATTTGTATTTCCTGTACCTGTGCTAGAATCAGATGGAGAAGGATTAGACAGTTATGTCATACATCTCAAGATTATTCAGGAAGTATAAAGGATCATCCTCACCAATGATGTCGTTTGTGTACATGATGTCTGTGTGAACTGAACGAAATGATTGGACTCTCGTCAGTCTGATCCTTCCTTATCTAATTCCACTTCCTGTGTCTCAACCCTGTCTTTCTGTGTGAGGTCACAGCCCCCCCCGCCGGTCCGGGATAACCATATTAATTAGTTCTGCCCATCTGTTTCTACTGGGCTAACGTCAATTCAGAGACCTCCCTTAGATGCCCTTCTCGCCTCTTTCGCTCCTTTGCTCCTTTCCTGCATTAGTGTCACAAAGAGCACGTCAGTCAGACAAACAGGGCCATTGAACGCGGTCACTCCTGGGACCATTGGACCACGGTTAGGCTAACACAATCGGACACCATCGTCGTCTAAACCGTGTGTGGTGGCGTCGATAGGGAGGGTGGGGCCATGAGGTAGAGGTCACGGGTTGGTGGTGATGTCACATGACCTGCAGAGGGTAGGTCGTAAGGTCACCCTCGAATGGGATTGTGGTAGGACTGAATAACCGTTGTAGGCTGACCAAAGAGATTGACGGTTTTTGGTTGTGTTTACACAGAATTCACGGCTATAGCGACGAGAGGTTTCTGGTTTGTCGCCGAAAGGTACTCAAGTTGCTGGTTTATGTTGTATGTTTTGTCCACTTTCTGAACGATTCAGATCTGATTGGTGTGTGATTGATATACCTATCTGATCCTTTCACTTCCCTTCCTCAATATGAACTGGGATGTGGATAAGTGCCCCGGATGCTGCCAATGCGTGATTATGGGAACTCTGTCCTCTGCTGCGTTAAACATTCAGCACTCAGCACCTGCTGCCTCAGGGAATGTTCTGAGCTGTTTTAATGGCTCCGATTTCTACCTGTGTGCGGATCACAATGGCGCTCGACTTGACGTCGCGAGTCGCTGTGTGTGTGTGACTCATTCACTGAGATGCTTTTAATTGCAAAGCTTTAGATCCCCACTTAGGATTTAGTTCTCATCAGGGGGGAGGCTCAGGGATTGCCTGTTTGTGAATAGAGAGAACACACACACACACACACAGGCACGCACACACACACACACACACACCAAAAGATAACAGAAACAACCCAGCACAACCACTTAGTACCAAACACCCTTTTGTTTACCTCTACAGTGACAAAATGGACTCTGTTTCAGTGTTGCTATGTAGAACCTTGTTGTTTCCAGGGATTAAGTTGATGTTTATATATTTATACACATGCCCACACACACACACACACACACACACACACACACACACACACACACACACACAGCAGGTGAAATCTGACCAGCCTGCTCACTGCAGCATATTTAGATGTTCTTTCATTAGCAGGGTCACAGCTGGTACCCATAGCAACCAAGGCCCAGATGGCATTCCGTGATTTGGAGTGTTCCGCCTGACTGCACCATAATGTGAACTAAACTGTGTTATAATCATACATCACATTATTATGGTAATGCAACACTGTCTTTCCTATTAGTTCTGTGAGTTAATGGAGCACAGTCTACAGAGAGAGAGAGAGAGAGAGAGAGAGAGAATTTGAGATGTGGTGAAAGTGTTAAAATGCATTGAATTGATAGTGGTCTATTGTTTCTTAGCATTTCTCCTCTCCGTATATTTTTTTATACCCCCCCCCCACACACACACCCTCATCCCATAACAGCCAGCATCAGGACCACCCCAGCCCCCCCACTCCCCACCTAACCCTCGAGAACCAGGCAGCGGGGGTCCTCCAAAACAAAGCCCTCTTCCGCAATGGGGCTAGGGCCCCATTGTCCAGGGGACACGGAGATTAATTTCCCCCTCACAGGGGTCTGAAACAAAGCACACCCTGCCATTCTCTGCTCCACCACTTAATGGGCTTCTTTTTTTTTAGCTCTTAAACACGTACTAAATGGCCACATCTTCTCTGCCTCTATGGCCATAGTCCACAGTCATTAAATCCACAGATGCTTATAGGAAATGGATGTGTTATAAGGTGAGTTGACAGACAGTTGTGTGTTGTGCTGCACGCTGGCTGGATTGTTAACTATGTAGCTACTGCAGTGGTGTGGGAGAGTGCAGTAGAATTCGATGCGTTTGTGTGAGAGACAAATAGGGAAAGTGTGCTTCTACTGTATTGAAACACCATTTGGGAGCGTGAGTTCAGTAGCTGTGTTGTTGACAGGGTTTCAAGGTCTTCGGGGCTCTTGAAAGTTTTCAGGGCTATGGTAGTGTTGTCGATGCAGCATAGCTAAAAGCATGTTTTGAAAATGTGCCGAGTCCTGGCAGTGATTGTGTATCCAGTAGTTTGGAAATTTTCGCTACGTCTTGGGCGATTCCCAAAGTTCAAATTCGGCTTGTAATTTGTGGTTAGCGGCGGCGGTGTGTGTGTGTAGGGGGTTGGATTGTGCTCAGATGAAGGGCATTGCGCGTGGATCGCGCACACGTGTACACACACACACACACACACACACACACACACACACACACACACACACACAAACTGTGCAGCAGTAAGCTGTGGGTGAATGGTGATCAGAGACTGGGCAAATCCGTGTTTGGTTATGGAAAATAGAACCTTTCCTCTCTTTTTTTAAAGAAAGGAGGACTGGTTAAATAAAGAACACATAGAAAACAGAGAGGGGTAGTTAGGAGGCCAATGTGGTTTGTCCTCTAACCTACCCTCCTTCACCCACTATTCACCCCCTTCTAGTATTATCATGCACCAGCATCCACCCTTTTTTTTGTGGGGGGGGGGTGATCACAGAGGGTAGGAGGTTAAGAGGTCTCTCTCCTTTTCTCTCCTTTCTCTCCTTTCTCTTCTCTCTCTCCTCCCCATATGACGGATGGTCCATTGAAGAGCGATAGCACAATGCCCAGCGTTGCCGAGGGCGTCTGGGGGGAGGGATGCGGGAGGTGGAGGAGGAGGGGTGGAGCGGGAGGCAGAGAAGAAGGGGGTTCCCCTCCATTGGTCCTCCTCCTTTTTCTCCCTCTCTGTGTGTGTGTGTGTTTGGTTTGGCTAGCCCTCAGACAGAGCAGTGGTACAGCGGTAGAGGTGGTGGTGCTCCTCTTGACTGAAGCATTTATTTCCCTCCTCCAGCTGCGGACCCAGAGGGGGTGGAGAGAAAGGAGGGAAGGGGGGAGGCTGTGAGCACCGGCCCCAGGCACAGTGAGACCTGCTGGGCTAGAGATAGGTGCAGGAGCAGGCTCTTTATCTGGATATATATATATATATATATATATATATATATATATATATATAGTGGATTTTGTGGATCTACTGCTTTACGTATTTCTCTGGAACTTTCTTGGATCTCTCGCTCCCTCTAACTTTTTGGACCTATCTTCTTTCTTTTTTCTTTTCTCAAAACCTTCTCTCATTATTTGATCTTTCTCTCTCTACCTCTCATATCTACGGTACCTATCTATCCTCTCTTTCTGTGGATCTCTTCTTGGTTAGTTGGCCTCCTCTGACCTCAGTCCTGTTTCTTCCTTTGGTTCTGATGGATTCTGTCTGGTCCTGGCTAGCCATTGGTCCTCCCATTCCTACCTAGGACAGGTGTGTGAGGGGGGAAGAGGAGGAGAGGGAAGAGCGAGGAGGAAGATGAATGTGCTGCTGTGTCGCTGGGAGCAGAACAACGTCACCATGAAGCTGGTAAATATGTCCAGGTCGTCCCAGGGGTCAATCTGGGCGGGCTTCTTTTTTTTAAAGGGTCGCAGAAGTAGTTGTGAACAGGTTTTGGGTCAGAAGGAGATCTCCTTTAGAGGGTTGTACTTGCGACTGTATTTGTTAGAGATACTGTTCACTGCACTGTATGCACGCTGTACAATTCTCTCACCACCTGGCTAGATTTCTCACTCTCCTCTTGTTGTGTCCTTTCTGCGAGTAGAACACGCCCATTGTATTTCAACGCTCCAAAAAAAAAGGACACTGCAATTACTGTAAAAGAAAAGCTTATTGAACGACGATCCTCTCTTTTCCCTCCACTTGATTCCGGTCGTTCCACACCCCAGCACAGTTCCGTACTGTCCCTCTGATGTTGATCTTGTGTTCGTTTCTGGTTGGAAACGCTCGTCTCCTCACCCAGCCTACAGCGTTCACTGGGGGGGATGAAGCCATGCGTGTTTTCCCCTCACCTAGTGTGACTGTGTTGTACCGATGCTTTGATGTCTGTATGGAAAGTCCAAACAGGCTTAGTAAGGTATTAGCCACCGGAGGTTGAAGAGTGTTGAGCGTGAGACTCTGAGAGAGCATGCGTGTGTTTTTTTTTTGGGGGGGGGGGGATTATTCTTAGAAATTGACAGAGTGATAACAGAGAGACGGGCGGGCGGGCGGGCGGGCTGGCTGGGCAGACAGGCAAGTAGAAAGACATACGGATAGACAGGAGGGTTACTGCGTTACTTCTCTGTGTTTGGCGTCATACAGTGCTGACTGTATTAATAATAGTAAACAGGATCTGGGGCCCACTGATAGACACAGTATCAGTCAGGTACAAAGAAGTCATGTGGTGTGAGCGGATGGAAAATAGATCTCTATATTCATTGAATGACATGATACCTTGTGCCATATAGGAGATCTGAGTTACATTTGCTATTACGAGCTACCCACGGACTGTTCCCAGGTTAACAGACTTGAAAGGAAGAGTGGAATCTCTCTTTTCTTCTCCTTCCTCTCTGTACTAATCCCTAGTTCTTATCTCATCTTCAGCGAGTGACTAGTCAGACACAGTCAGTAAATCAGTCAGTCATAGGTAGAGCAGGCAGGTTATTGGTAGTCTGGAGAGGAGAGATGATAAGACTGTTTAATTATGTACCACTGCCTTCACACAGCATGACTGACAGAAGACCCACAGGGTGCAGGGGTCAGGTGTGTGTGTGTGTGTGTGTGCGTGTGCGCGCGCGTGCGCGTGTGTGTGTTTCGGTGTGTGTTTTTCTCTCTCTCTCTCTCTCTCTCTCTCTCTCTCTCTCTTTCTCTGAGTTTGTGTGTGTGTGCATATTTTCCCATGTGTGAGCGCGCGTGCATGCTCGTGTGTGTGCATATGCACGTTTGTGTGTGTGTGTGTTTATGTATTTCAGAAATTAAATTGACCTTTTATTTTTATGATGTGTAGTCAATGTCCACCACCTACTTCATCCTAATAAAGGACTATTGATTATTGACTGATATGACCTTTTCTGAACTTATTATGGACATATGGGCCACGCAACATCAATCACAATGGAAGACTTATACCAGAACACAAGCAGTATCTTATTGAAATTCTGGGGATGAGAGAGTAGGGGGGGTAGAGCGAGGGAAAGGAGGGAGGACGCTTTTAGGGATGAAAGGAAGCTTTCTCTTTCTCAAGGATAGAGTAGTAGAGATTTTGAGAAAAGTGTGTGTGTGTGCGCGCGTGTGCGTGCGCGTGTTTGTGTGTGTGAGAGAAAGCGAGAGAGACAAGATGGACAGTGTGTGTGTGTGTGTGCACGTTTACATGCATGCATCGCTCTGTGTGTGTAGTGTGTGATAACTGTAAGCTAACTAGCTGTGTATTGTTTGTGTTGCTCAGATCAGACAGCTGTCTATATTGGTTTGAATGGAGGAGGAGGGGCTAATGTGTTTAAGATGGCACTCTGTGCCAAAGAGGGAGGCTTCCACACCAGCCGCTAACACACTTGGCCTTGACAGCCGTGCTGCTGCCACAAGTCTGCCCAATAGCTACAGGTGTAGCCTGAACACACACTCATGCACGCGCACACACACAATCACTCACACGCTTGCACGCACCCATGCACACACCCCATCGGATGATAAGTAACTTCAGTCTTTCCTGTAGATTTGCCCACTTCATAACTGGGTCCATGTGTTTACCATCAGAGTAGAGTCCAGAAGAAGCACACCATCTCAACCTGTGGTGGGGTTGGAAAAGAAGGAGATGAAGAGCAGATGAGATGAGAGGGGGAAGGATGGAGGAAAGAAGGGGGGGGCTATCCGTTGTGGCTTCCAGGCGTTGCTGACCACAGCTCTTTCATATTACAGAGTACAAGCTCAGACATGACAAGGGTCATTTAGGGTGGGCCTGATATCGTTCTGTAGCTATACTGTAAGCTGTGGGCTGAAACCACTTGAAAGAGCTGTGTGTGTGTGTCCACCACAGAGTGCAGAGAGAGAACGTGCAGTTTAGGAAGCCATCCTCAGCCCTAAACCACTACGCTACAGGGACCAGGAGATCTAGATCTCTGCCCTGGTCTGTGGTGGGGGGGGTTTGGTTTCTCAAAGAGTTGGACAACTGTGCTTATAGAAAGACCTCCCCATCACCCTATTTTATAAGCTGAATACATTCGCTCTTTCTCTCTGTCTCTCTCTCTCTCGCTCTTTCTGTCTCTCTCTCTCTCCCCCTCCCTTTCTTGTCTTTATTACCCATTTATTTCTACGATGAGTTGTGACAGGTATTGAGTGGTTAGCAGCAGCAGTTAGACAGCCAGCCCCCCCCCCTCTCCCTGCAGTACAAATTGTTGTCATATCATGCAGCGGATGAATACTGATTTCCCATAAGCCATCTGTTTGTTAAGGTATTCACTGATTGGCTGAAACCTATGGGAGGTCTGGATTCAGGGTCTGGCCTGTCACTCAAATATCGGTGGAGGTGACATCATTCAAATAGGACCAAAGTGTGTTTGTGTGTGTTTGTGCAACAGGGGTGAAAAAACACTTCCGCCGGCCACTCTGTGATAGTGGTAAGCGATTTACCCTAAACACTGCGGTTACACCTCCTCCTTTTCTGGGTCCTCCCCTTCAGATGGGCATTGGGTCGCGTTGGATAGTTATCCATCATTCTCCCATCAGACATCTGGTGCCTACCCTGACATGGGCTGAAAGTGTCGGCCCATGTTAACGCCAGCCCCAGCCGTATGGATGAGGAGAGGACAGAATTGGTTTTGATGGTGATGGAAGGGTGAGGTAGCATGTTAGGCTATGACTGGGAAGTGGAGGTGTGTGTTTACAGTACACTATGCCGCTGATATGATCCTTTACAATGGAAAAACATTAACACTCATATTCATACTCTTCAGATTCACTGCCAAAGGCAAGACGTGATAGTTTAAGGACAGTGAACGTTCTCTCTGCGAAGAAGACATCACATAGCTCGGAGATGATAGATGGGGAAATCTCAAGTAATGAGGGTAGACTTTCCCCTTTTGTCCACCTGTCTCCGGGTTCTCAAATGTGTCAGACCTCCCCTGAACAAGTGTGTGTGCCTGTGTGTGTTCTCTATGTACAGTGCCAGGTGTGGAGGGTATAAGAGGACAGTGAAAAGGCTGTCAGAGGTATTTGCCTGTTATTCTGTTACCTCTGACACATAGGCATTCATCTTGTTTACACTATCTGTCTGGGGGTCTGATCCTAGCAGCATCTTGGGAGGGGAAGGAGACTATTGAGCTGGGATGGGAGGGTTATGAGTCAGGGGTTGGGAAGAGGGGGGGCTGAGAGCTAGAAGGAGGGATAGGAGAGAAGAGTTGACTCAGTGATTGAGGGAGTCATAGAGGGAGAGAAAGAAAGAGTTTAAGAGTGGAGTGCGTTTGAGACGGTGACTTAGAGCAAGTTGGAGAGGAGCAGAGACAGTGCGTGACAGAGTGAAGAGAGGTATAAAATGGGAAGTTGGTAAACAGAGTGGGTAGTAGAGAGAGAGAGAGGTGTGAGAAGGAAAGAAGAGAGCCGTCAGGCGGACAGCGTGGCTATATTTACCACCTCGTCTATGTGACAGTGTTGCTATAACGAGCGCTTATCTCCAGTCCTGTCTTTTTGGGGAGTTTTCTGGACGTACAGCCTCTTTCCCTATTCCTGTCCCCCTCTGCCCCACCTGAGGGGCCTGGATGGCGGTGTGTGTGGGCCTCAGGGTGCCTGTCAGGGGACCCAGCCGATTCTCCTGTGAGCATTTTAAAACGGTAAGGGCCTTGAGTGGCTTGCTGAGAGAGGGTTATGATCTGGGAGAAAGAGACAAGGTGAATGTAGAAAAGAGAAAAACATGAAAAATAGATCATGTATTAGAAGTGGGAAAAGTGAGAAAGGGGGGAGGAAGAAAGAAGTGATGAATGGAACAGGGAAGATAAGAGGAACAAGGAGAAAGAGAAGAGAGAGACCAGGCACTGATGGTAACATCCTAGTGAGAGAGAGAGGACTGATAAACAGAGGGAAATGAAAAAAGAGGGGACCGGAGGTTTAGAAAATGAAGACGAGGGGTCAACCCACAGTAGCTGGTCTGGCGTTGAGCCAGGTCCCTCTGAGGACTTACAGAGGAAATTGTGTGTATTTATGGAGAGTGGCGGACAGGGGCAGGTAGCATGCTGTGTGTACAGTATTTGTATTTGTATTTTATTCCTGATCCCCATTAGCTGCTGCCAAGACAACAGCTTCTCTTCCTGGGGTCCAATCACAATGACATACAATAAAACAATGCATAACACAACACATTATTACACACTACTCTACCATAACATATCTACAATACAAAATCAATAATACAGAAAAATAACAATACTTAAATGTATGTGTGGGGCCTCCCGAGTGGCACAGGGGTCTAAGGCACTGCATCGCAGTGCTTGAGGCATCACTACAGACCCGGGTTCGATACCAGGCTGTGTCGCAGCCGGCCGCGACCAGGAGACCCGTGAGGCTGCGCACAATTGGCCCAGCGTCGTCCGAGTTATGGGAGGATTTGGCCGGCTGGGATGTCCTTTTCCTATCGCGTTCTAGCGACTCCTGTGGCGGGCCGGGCACGTGCACGCTGACTTCGGTTGCCAGCTGTACAGCGTTTTCTCCGACACATTGGTGCGGCTGGTTTCTGGGTTAAGCGAGCAGTGTGTCAAGAAGCAGTGCGGCTTGGCAGGGTCGTGTTTCAGAGGACACACGGTCTCGACCTTCGCCTCTCCCGAGTCCATTCGGGAGCTGCATTCATGGGACAAGACTGTAACTACCAATTGGATATCAAGAAATTGTGGAGAAAAAGGGGTAAAAAGTTTTTTTAAATCTAATTGTATTTGTCACATGCGCCGAATACAACAGGTGTAGACCTTACAGTGAAATGCGTACTTACAAGCCCTTAACCAACAATGCAGTTTTAAGAAAAATAAGTGTTAAAATATTTACTAAAATAAACTGAAGTATAAAATAAGAAGTAATTAAAGAGCAACAATATTCTAGCAGTAGCAAGGCTGTATACAGGGGGTACTGGTACATAGGGGGTAGAAGCTGTTAAGAAGCCTTTTGAACCTAGACTTGGCGCTCCGGTAATGCTTGCCATGCAGTAGCAGAGAGAACAGTCTATGACTAGGGTGGCTTGAGTCTTTGCCAATTTTCAGGGCCTTCCTTTGACACCGTCTGGTATAGAGGTCCTGGATGGCAGGAAGCTTGGCCCCAGTGATGCACTGGGCCGAACACACTACCCTCTGTAGTGCCTTACGGTCGGAGGCCGAGCAGTTGCCATAATAGGCGGTGATGCAACCAGTAAGGATGCTCTCGATGGTGCAGCTGTAGAACTTTGAGGATCTGAGGACCCATGCCAAATCTTTTCAGTCTCCTGAGGGGAATAGGCATTGTCGTGCCCTCTTCACATACATATATATACAGTATATGTATGTGCGTGTGTTAGCATGTGTATGCGAGTTATGTGTGTGTGTGTCTCTTCACAGTCCACGCTGTTCCATAAGGTGTAGTTTTATCTGTTTTTGTTTTAAATCAGATTTTACTGCTTGACTGAGTTACATGACGTGGAACAGAGTTCCATGTTGTCATGGCTCTATGTAGTACGGTGCGTTTTCCAATAGTTTTTTCTGGACTTGAAGAGACCAATAGTGGCATGTCTTGTGGGGGTATTGTATGAGTGACCAAGCTGTGCGCTAGTCGCTTAAACAGAAAGCTTGGTGATTTCAACATGTCAATACCTCTCACAAAGACGAGCTGTAATGCAGTCGATTTGGGACAAGGGTGAGAGGGAAAGTATGCATGAATGCCAACACACCACAGAGGCTCAATATGGCGAACACTCGGGAGAGAAGTTTGAGCCAACTTGGTGTACTGTACTTGCAAAAATCACATAAGTTACAAAATTTTTTGAGTTGTTCTTTTTTGCACCTGGGAGTAGAAACCTCACTTCAGGAGCGCAAAAGTAAACGAGTGAAATTGTATTTTCTGCGCTCAGTGCTATGCCGTTAGCAAGTTGAACAGAGTTTAACTTCCTGGCCAGATGCCACTGTATGTGGCATCTCGTGAGTTTGGGTGTTTTCTTAACGTGGTTCTCTTTCACTTCACTAGATTAAGACATAATGGTATGTTAAGTGTTGTGCTGTTTTAGGCTGCTTTGTGAATGCTGGGGGGTGGGGGGGTTAGGAGCTAGGGTTAGGGTTAAGGTTATGTTTTTGGATTAAGGTTAGGTATAGGATTAGGGAAAATAGGATTTTGAATGGGACTGAATTGTGTGTCCCCACAAGGTTAGTTATACAAGACTGTGTGTGTGTGTGTGTGTGTGTGTCAAGTCAAAGGATGCATGGCAAACAAAGTGAAAGATGAAAGAGTAAGTTAATCCCTTCTCTTTACACATGCATGCACACACACACACACACCTGTTTAGCGTTCCCTACTTCAATCAGTATGCAATGACTAGCTGTGAGAGTATGCCTTTGACATCAAAGCATCCACTCCAATCACCATCTCCTCTCTTCCGAAAGTCCCTACCAGCACAAGTAAAGGGCACGTCAGTGTGATGAGCTGCTTGTCCTCTCCCTCTCTCTCTACCTCCCCAGCCCATGATCCAGCGCTGTAGGGGGAGGCCTGTGTGCGTCATGCCCTCTGCGGGGCATCATATGCTGGATTGATGAGTCAGCAGGCCTGGCTGGTGTTTGGAGGCTGGTTGTGGGGCATGTTTGTGTGGCACGGCCAAGGCATGCAGTGGGAGAGAGACAGTTGTGTGTGGCTTAAGGGCAGCTGTGTGTGTGTTTGTGTTCATAGAACATTGTTGTTAGTTTACTGGTCCGAGTGTGTGACCCTTTAGATGACACACACACACACACACACACAGGTGTCTTGTAAAGGGTACAGTGAGTGGTCAGAGACTGTGTATGAATCAGATCCCAGCCGCTCAGTGTCACATTGCATTCCCTTGAGGAGGGAATGTCCCCCTTACCGATTTACAGCTCCCAAAAAAAGAACCCCAATCCTGGGATGAGAGGGTGGGATTACTGGGAATTTTCGAGAAAGTTGCTGATGTGGGATTTCCCCTCCTGAAAGAATCATTGATTAACAAGTAACAAACACAACACTGATGAAATAGAAAATCCACTCATCATTTTCCCTATTTCACATTTTAGGTCTGTCTTCCCTACTGACTTTATTTACAAACTCAACACTAAAATCGGTTATTATACTATTACAAACACGCATATTAGCGTGGGGGTGGGATGCTGTCAGTACGGTTGGTGGGATGCTGTCAGTACGGGTGGTGGGATGCTGTCAGTACGGGTGGTGGGATGCTGTCAGTACGGGTGGTGGGATGCTGTCAGTACGGTTGGTGGGATGCTGTCAGTACGGTTGGTGGGATGCTGTCAGTACGGTTGGTGCGATGCTGTCAGTACGGTTGGTGCGATGCTGTCAGTACGGGTGGTGGGATGCTGTCAGTACGGGTGGTGGGATGCTGTCAGTACGGGTGGTGGGATGCTGTCAGTACGGTTGGTGGGATGCTGTCAGTACGGTTGGTGGGATGCTGTCAGTACGGTTGGTGGGATGCTGTCAGTACGGTTGGTGCGATGCTGTCAGTACGGTTGGTGCGATGCTGTCAGTACGGTTGGTGGGATGCTGTCAGTACGGGTGGTGGGATGCTGTCAGTACGGGTGGTGGGATGCTGTCAGTACGGTTGGTGGGATGCTGTCAGTACGGTTGGTGGGATGCGATCAGTACGGTTGGTGGTATGCTGTCAGTACGGTTGGCGCGTATAGTTGGTGAGGTTAGAAATAATCAGATATGTTCTGGAAGAGCGGGGCTTTTCCCTGTGATGTGGAGATTTCCCAGAGTGGCTGACAGCGCAGTCAGACACGGATCAAAGGCATCTTCTGGTGTGTTAAGTGCTGTTTTAGGCTTCTTTGCTAACAGGGTAATAACCCTAATACAGTGGGGGAAAAAAGTATTTGATCCCCTGCTGATTTTGTACGTTTGCCCACTTACAAAGAAATGATCAGTCTATAATTTTAATAGTAGGTTTATTTGAACAGTGAGAGACAGAATAACAACAAAAATATCCAGAAAAAACACATGTCAAAAATGTTAGAAAATGATTTGCATTTTAATGAGGGAAATAAGTATTTGACCCCTCTGCAAAACATGACTTAGTACTTGGTGGCAAAACCCTTGTTGGCAATCACAGAGGTCAGACGTTTCTTGTAGTTGGCCACCAGGTTTGCACACATCTCAGGAGAGATTTTGTCCCACTCCTCTTTGCAGATCTTCTCCAAGTCATTAAGGTTTCGAGGCTGACGTTTGGCAACTCGAACCTTCAGCTCCCTCCACAGATTTTCTATGGGATTAAGGTCTAGAGACTGGCTAGGCCACTCCAGGACCTTAATGTGCTTCTCCTTGAGCCACTCCTTTGTTGCCTTGGCCGTGTGTTTTGGGTCATTGTCATGCTGGAATACCCATCCACGACCCATTTTCAATGCCCTGGCTGAGGGAAGGATGTTCTCACCCAAGATTTGACGGTACATGGCCCCGTCCATCGTCCCTTTGATGCGGTGAAGTTGTCCTGTCCCCCTTAGCAGAAAAACACCCCCAAAGCATAATGTTTCCACCTCCATGTTTGACGGTGGAGATGGTGTTCTTGGGGTCATAGGCAGCATTCCTCCTCCTCCAAACACGGCGAGTTGAGTTGATGTCAAAGAGCTCCATTTTGGTCTCATCTGACCACAACACTTTCACCAGTTGTCCTCTGAGTCATTCAGATGTTCATTGGCAAACTTCAGACGGGCATGTATATGTATTCTTGAGCAGGGGGACCTTGCGGGCGCTGCAGGATTTCAGTCCTTCACGGCGTAGTGTGTTACCAATTGTTTTCTTGGTGACTATGGTCCCAGCTGCCTTGAGATCATTGACAAGATCCTCCCATGTAGTTCTGGGCTGATTCCTCACCGTTCTCATGATCATTGCAACTCCACGAGGTGAGATCTTGCATGGAGCCCCAGGCCGAGGGATATTGACAGTTCTTTTGTGTTTCTTCCATTTGCAAATAATCGCACCAAATGTTGTCACCTTCTCACCAAGCTGCTTGGCGATGGTCTTGTAGCCCATTCCAGCCTTGTGTAGGTCTACAATCTTGTCCCTGACATCCTTGGAGAGCTCTTTGGTCTTGGCCATGGTGGAGAGTTTGGAATCTGATTGATTGATTGCTTCTGTGGACAGGTGTCTTTTTTACAGGTAACAAGCTGTGGTTAGGAGCACTCCCTTTAAGAGTGTGCTCCTAATCTCAGCTCGTTACCTATATAAAAGACACCTGGGAGCCAGAAATCTTTCTGATTGAGAGGGGTCAAATACTTATTTCCCTCATTAAAATGCAAATCAATTTATAACATTTTTGACATGTGTTTTTCTGGATATTTTTGTTGTTATTCTGTCTCTCACTGTTCAAATAAACCTACCATTAAAATTATAGACTGATCATTTCTTTGTCAGTGGGCAAACGTACAAAATCAGCAAGGGATCAAATACTTTCCCCCCCCACTGTAGTTGACAGGTTATTCGTGTAAGTGGGTTGGAAAGCACAGGCAGGTCTTTTTAGTGTGTGTGTTCTGGTTTTAGTGAGTGGGACTTCAGCAGCCTTGCACTGTAGCGTTTTGAAAGTAGGACTCTCTCTCTCATCATTTTCCCTCCCTCTGTGTTCCCTATTCTCAGTGCCCTGTAACTTCTTCATATACCCTCAGGGTATGTTTGGATCTGAAGTCCTACACTATGTGTTGTAGTCCTTCCAGTTCAATAAGTCATGAAATCCAGTGATCCACTGGATCCTTTAACCTTTGGTGTCAGTCATTGATTGGTGTCAATCGTGAAAATACATTATTTTGGTTGAAAATGCGTCTTTTCAACACCTTGTGCTCAATGGTTTGATATTCCCCAGATATAGTATATTACAGGATTACATCCCCGTAGAGAATGAACACATATTACCAGCTTTATTTTGTGTTTAGTATATCCCCTTCAAATCAAGGGCTATTGATCGAACATTGGATTTTATAATACCGATGGGGGGCATTCAACTAGAGTCTAGTTACTAGACGTATGTTTCATCTCCAGTAATAATGATGAGCCTACATGAGCTCCTGTGTATGGATGTGGATAGGATGGATCCACCATACTGCCTTCCTCCCTTTACACCTGCCCCCTCCCACCCTCAGGGGTGTCTTTAACTGCTTCCTGTTCTGCTCCAATTATTGACAGCTTCTCATTTTACCTTGTTTTTAATTACACCCAAACCCCTCATTTTACCTGCTGCATAAAACTGCTTCGAAGCACCCCCCACATAACTTTTCGTACTGCAAAACCCCCAGTGTTTTGAGAGAATGTTAGCCTTTGCTTAAAGGCTCGTTTAGCACTGTCTGAGCCATGTTATAGCTATGTGTGTGAGAGAGAGAGAGCCTACTTAAAACAGTGTTTGATGCTCTGTGTGTGTGCGTGTTTGAGATGAAGCGTTCAGAGCAGTGATTCATATGATGAGTAACACTGAATTAGCCCCAGGTCTATTTACCTTTAAAAACACAGAGAACTGGAGTCACATTGTGTGTGCGTGTGCACGGTGTGTGATGCTTAATTTAGCGGGTTGAAATACTGAAGTGATGGCAGCAACAAAACATTGCTCCGATTCATCCGGGATGCCTCAGACAAAAACACTTATGTCAGACTCAATTCGGTTACTCCAGAATTTGATTGACGATTTGCCTTGAGATTTTGAACTTGTTTCTACGACTTTCCACATGAAACACACTCTAGCAACATTTTCTGAATATGTCCGGCATCCCCTTCCCTACCTAATTGGCGTTGTTTCTAATTAAGCATCACTGTGTCCTTACTTCAATGCTTTTGTTTGTTACCAACATGTTTAATCTCAAATCTCTCTCTCCGACCATTTGCATCTTTCTCACCCTCTGCTCTTGCTTGTTTTTTTAATTTATTTACCCAAATAAATCCCTCACCGGCCTTCAATCCGGGAGAGGCAAGCAGCCTTGGAGAGAGAGAGAGAGAGAGAGAGCTGGAGAGAGTTGTCTGCAACAACCAATTACAAACAAAACTATTCCGATTATTCAGACACTTAAATCAAATCCCCGTACCCCTCCCTCGGGCACTCTGAAGGGCCTTTTCTGTCGTCTTGAAACCGTCCAGTCGCGCTGCTGCGCTCTCCGAGCACAATGGTCCCAGTTTGAACACCACGCGGATATATGCCAGTCCCTGAGCCCCAACAAAAGAAAAGGGGGCTACGCGGGTCCTATTCAACCATGTCGTTATTTTATTCGAGTCGTAAATATCTTTTGAATTTGAGTCATTTTTTTAAGTGTTATGGGATTTGAAACACCCGCATGGCTTCTTAAAAAGCAGGGGCGCAATACTTGTGTTTTGCTTTTGATATTAGTCGTTCCCCGGGCGTCTAATAAATGGATGGTGTTTTTTTGTGTGTGTGTGTGTGTGTGTCCTGAACAGATCTATACGGATTGGGCCAACCACTACCTAGCCAAGTCAGGACACAAGCGATTTATCAAGGATCTGCAGACAGACGTTACAGACGGAGTTCTGCTGGCCGAGATCATACAGGTTGTCGGTAAGGGGTACACTTTATTAACCGTCTTCTTCTCTCTCAAGCCTTATTATTACCGTTACTGCCTATGAGTTCAGTTGATGGACTAGACTTCTCATGCAGATACTGTATTTATGCTTTGAAGTTGCAACGCTATGTATACTAATGTATGTGTGTACAGTAATCGCCGTAATGTTACATGCTATTGGTGATGAACTGTCCTCATAAAGGTATTACTTTCAACATAGTATGTTATTGAGGTATTATCAACAAGTTATTATTCTCCAAAGTTGAGTTGGGTAAAATCCCTCATGTTTACCCCCTGAAATATTTGACAATGGTGCAGTCAGTGAGAAGTTTGACTGAGGGAAGTTTTGTAATGTAATGTCATTTTTTTCGCCCCCTCCCCTAAGTCAGAGTCCTGTAATTTTCCCACTTCACAAGCTGCCCTGTCATCTTTTAAAGAGGACGGCTGGTGGAAGGGGGAGACAGTGCCCTGAGGTTACAGCACTATCACATCAGCTGACCAATGACTTATTACCACTCCTCTGCTTCCCAGAGTTCTGTAGAACTGTATCAGAGAATATAGAGGATATTTCTTTGTATAAAGAACACTGCCTCAAATCTCAGAACACACGCAGAACATCATACATTATTCATGTCGAGCACGCACAGAATTAGGAACAAGAGTCATTTAGCGCAGAACACGTCATGGTCCCACGTCGTAGAAACATTTGCGCGGACTAGAGTCTTCGTAGAATTCGGACTAGAATCCGGAGTAGAGAACAATGAAAAACCTTATCATTTTGATCATGCTTCTCTGAAAGTCAAGAGTAGGCTAGCGGGTCTTTGGTCGCGTCGATGGCAGGATGGGTGGGTTTGGAGACACCGAGTCCTCTGTTCTCTTTTTCTTTTGTGTCTTTCGATGCTCAGATTTAACCTCGGTAGTCACTGGATGGCGAGCTTCATCACGGATGCGCATTTGACATAAGCATACATCTCTGATGATCTGTTATGACACAAACTGGGTTGTCTTCCATCCCCTGATATAGTAGACCCCCCATAGACGTTCATTGCAAAGGACGTCTACGGCTGACTCATTTGACTAAGTCTGTCTGGCTGTGTCGCTGGGCGTGACTACTGCTACACTCATGTAACTGAGCTTTATCCCTCTTCCAATCCTAATATGAGTGCCCCATTCACCAGTTCATTCATAGTTTCCTTTCCCCCTCTCGGGGGGAAATATCACACCAGACACCAGAAATATTGCACCAGACAATTTCTACTGAAATCTGACCATGCAGCTCAGTGGGTGTGAAGCAGGGGGACAGAGACACGGGGACAGAGACACAGGGTCAGGGACCTGTCTGGGATCAGCAGCACATTATTTGGGTAGGAGACAACAGGGGAGACCCGAATGACAGATAATGGCAGGGTTTAGAAGAGTCATAATATATACTGAACAAGATGAGAAACGCAACGTGCAAAAATGTCAAAGAATTTACCGAGTTACAGTTCATATGAGGGACTCGGTCAATTGAAATCAATTCATTAGGCCCTAATCTATGGATTACACATGACTGGGAATACAGATATGCATCTGTTGGTCACATATACCTTTATTAAAATGGGGCCTCAGGATCTCGTCATGGTATCTCTGTGCATTCTAGTTGCCATCGATGAAATGCAACTGTGTCCGTAGCTTATGCCTGTCCATACCATAACCCCACCGCCGCCATGGGGCGACTCTGTTCACAACAGTTGACATCGGCAAACCGGTCACCTACATGACGCCGTACACGGGGTCTGCGGTTGTGAGGCCGGTTGGACGTATCGGCAAATGATCTAAAACGACATATGGTAGAGAAATTAACCTTCAAAAATGAACAGCTCTGGTGGACATTCCTGCAGTCAGCATGCCAATTTCACACTCCCTCAAAACTAGAGACATCTGTGGCATTGGGCTGTGTGACAAAACTGCACATTTCAGAGTGGCCTTTTATTGTCCCCAGCACAAGGGACACCTGTGTAATGATCATGCTGTTTAATCAGCTTCTTGATATGCCACACCTGTCAGGTGGATGCATTATCTTCACTAAGGAGAAATGGTCACTAACCTTGACGTGAACATATTTTGTTTTGCAGAAAATTTGAGAGAAATACGTTTTTTTTCTGCTTATGGAAGATTTCTGGGATCTTTTATTTCAGCTCATGAAACATGGGACCAACATTTTACATGTTGTGTTTATATTTTTGTTCACTGTAAATTCCACAGGGTGTGTTTATGTGCAAGTGTTTATCCCCCTGATACAAAGTTTGGACCCACTGGAATAACCCTTTATTTTCCTGCAGTGGGTGGTAGTCAGGTTCCTGTGGTGGAGATCCACAGTGGGCCCCACCAGGCTGTAGTGTTGGCACAGTCGTCAGCTGTGAGAGAGAGAGAGAGAGACCTTGTCTCAGCTGCTGTGGGCTGGGCCTCTAAGGGAGGGGGGAGCCACACACACCACTTCTCCCAGCCAATTTTGCCTGGCCCCTAGTGGCCCCACACACATTTGCTATAACTAGATTGGGTTTCATCTCTCAGAAGGAAGAGGGGGCAGTGACCCTCTCCACCCAGTCACAGGCCTGCTCTCCTCACTTACTCTCTCTGGCACTGAGTAGGAACATGCTGGAGTAAGAACCAGGGGTAACACCAAGAACACCTTTCTCTCTCCCTCTCTGTCTCCCTCTCTCCCTCTCTCTCTCCCTCTCTCCCTCTCTCCCTCTCTCTCTCTGTGTCCCTCTCTGTGTCCCTCTCTGTGTCCCTCTCTGTGTCCCTCTCTGTGTCCCTCTCTGTGTCCCTCTCTGTGACCCTCTCTGTCTCCCTCTCTGTCTCCCTCTCTGTCTCCCTCTCTGTCTCCCTCTCTGTCTCCCTCTCTGTCTCCCTCTCTGTCTTCCTCCCTCTCTCTCTCTCTCTCTCTCTCTCTCTCTTTCTCTCTCGTGTCTTTAGCCAATGAGAAGATTGAAGACATCAATGGCTGCCCTAAGAGTCGTTCTCAGATGGTGAGTGACCTTCCTAGGGTTTCCTTCTATTGGTTTGTGTGTTTGGCAGTATAACGTTATAATCCTTGTGGTGGTGTGAGTGTGTGTGTGTGTGTGTGTGTTTGCTTGTATGTATGGGTGAGTGTGTGAAGTAAAAGTTGCTTTTGATGTCTTGGCTCACCACAGTAGAGTGCTTGTGTGTTTGCTCATACGTGCGCGTGGACTTGTGCGGGTATATGCTGTGCATACGTGCATGGCCTTATTTAAGCAGGACATTTAGAATTTAGCTCTGTCTCAGAAGACATTTGTCCAATTTAATGGGTATGGATATTACTCTTGTTATTTTTACATATGTGGCTTTGCGGTCAGTTTTTGTAAAACATCTGGCCTATAGACAGGCCATTGGCTCTCACTTTAAAGATCCAGAGGCTGAGGTTTGGAGTCTGGAAGAGAACCAAGCTTGCTTCATCACATTGATACTAGAAATAATATCCATATTTATGTTATCTAGGGGACAAAATCCAGACAGAGAATTCAAATTACAATGACAATAAAAGCATTAGCAGGGATGGCGATGTTGTAATGGCTGTGGCTACAGTATAAGGATACCTTTTTGGAGAGGGCTTTGGCAAGCATACTCTTTTCCCAGGCTAAGGCTTCGTTCTACTGTATATTCATTTCTGTGTTTATTGTTTGTTGTGGCAGTTTAACATTACAACCCATGAAAGGGAAATTTTTATTTAGATTTGGATAACATTTTGATTAACCACATGACAATGATTTTGAGATATGAAGACGTTATTATAAATTAAATTAAACTGTTCCACGAAAATGTGCATATAAAAACCATAACTGCCACGCAGATCAGTAGAAATGGTAAGATAAATTGGCATTCCACATGAGAAAGTTTGCCGATCTGCAAAAGCCAGCAGGAGTAGGAGAATGGTTGGTTCAGGTTAGTTTTTTTCTTCTGGTTATCTAGATCCCTGGCTCCCTCTTGAGTCATTTGTGTGTTATTTCATCAAACGGTAAGCTTAATGCATCAAACAAGTGCAATGCATATAGTTGATTTTATAAAAACACATAGGGTGTCTATATATGGAAAAATACACCTTTAACCTGTCTTGGGTATGTGGGACGTGACCGTCCCACCTGCGGGACACACTATTCAACAGCCAGTGAAATAGCAGGGCGGCAAATTCAAAACAACCAAAATCTCATAATTCAAATTTCTCACAAGTATTATACACCATTTTATAGATAAGACTCTCGTTAATCCAACCACATTGTCCGATTTCAAAAAGGCTTTACGGCGAAAGCAAAACATTAGATTATGTTAGGACACCACCTAAACAAGAAAAGCCACACAGCCATTTTCCAAGCAAGAAGAGGCGTCACAAAAACCAGAAATACAGCTAAAATTAAGCACTAACCTTTGATGATCTTCATCAGATGGCACTCATAGGACTTCATGTTACACAATACATGTATGTTTTGCTCGATAAAGTTCATATTTATATCCAAAAACCCCATTTTACATTGGCCCGTAATGTTCAGAAATGTTTTTCCTTCAAAAACTTCCGGTGAATGAGCACATCAATTTATAGAAATACTCATCATAAAAGTTGATAAAATATTAAACTGTTATTCAAAGAATTATAGATAAACATCTCCTTAATGCAACCGCTGTGACAGATTTCAAAAATGCTTCACGGGGAAACCACACTTTGCAATAATCTGAGTACGGCGCTCAGAAAACAACAGCAGGCAATACTGATACCCACCATTTTGGAGTCATCTAAAGTCATAAATAGCATTATAAATATTCACTTACCTTTGATGATCTTCATCAGAATGCACTCCAAGGAATCCTAGGTCCACAATAACTGTTGTTTTGTTGGATAAAGTCCATAATTTATGTACAAATACCTCCTTGTTGTTTGCGCGTTCAGTAAGCTACTCCAAATGTAGGAAGCGCGCCGAAAATTTCACGACGAAAGTCAAAAAAAAGTTATATTTACGTTCGTAGAAACATGTCAAACGATGTATAGCATCAATCTTTAGGGCCTTTTTAACATATAACTTCAATAATATTCCAACCGGACGATTCCAATGTCTTGAAAAATGTAATGGAACACAGCTACCCCTCACGTGAACGCGCGCCAATGAACTCATATCCTTTCCTGAGTCAACAACTTCCAACTTCCTTTGTTCGCTTACTGTTCACCATAGAAGCCTCAAACAACTTTCTAAAGACTGTTGACATCTAGTGGAAGCCTTAGGAAGTGCAAAATGAACCCTAAGTCACTGTGTGTTAGATAGGCAATCACTTGAAAAAACTACAGCCTCAGATTTCCCACTTCCTGGTTGGATTTTTCTCTGGGTTTTGCCTGCCATATGAGTTCTGTTATACTCACAGACATCATTCAAACAGTTTTAGAAACCTCAGAGTGTTTTCTATCCAAATCTACTAATAATATGCATATCCTACCTTCTGAGTCTGTGTAGCAGGCAGTTTAATTTGGGCACGCCTTTCATCCGGACGTCAAAATACTGCCCCCTACCCTAGAGAAGTTAAAAATGAAGACCAATCGATTGGTCGAAGAACGACTTTCGGTCTACCAAGATTTGTTTTGCCGGTGACAGCACAAAATTTAGAGTACTCACATCTTAGCTAGAACCGAGCAGAAGGCAGAAGTTGCTATCTGTTGTAATGATACAAATCAGATTTTTTTTTTCACTGCACTTGACACACTCCAAACAATAAACACATTTTAGTGTTAGACATTTTGTCAGTGCTTATACATTTTCCTGCTAAATCATTTTACATTTGTACATTTCATGTACTCGTATTCAATCATACTGGTTGTGATTTCTGTGTTTTTTGTGTTTTTTTACTGCAATGGGAAAACAGCCGGTATCCCTCCTCTGAATGTGGAGTGTCGTAAATTGGCCAGTGTGCCAGTTAAAGGCAAATTTTGGCTGCTAGCCAGACCCCCCCCCCAAAAGCACACACACACACACACACACACACACACAGGAATCAGTCAGTCAGCCGATCCTCTCAAGTGTTCCGTCTCTCTGTGTCTCCACTATCAATTAGCCGGGTCCCATTAGAGGTTGATTATGCCCTCCAGTCGCCAGTAATTGAGACGTTCCAGGCTGCCTCTTGTCTCTGTAGTCGCTCTCTGGTCTCTGTTCCTCTCTGGTCTCTGTTCCTCTCTGTGTCTTTGTTCTGCACAGTGATTTAGAACCTTCTCTAAAACCTCTCTTTAGCCTACCTCTGACTCCCACTGTTAGCATTTTACAGCGAGAGGTGGACGAGACGGTGGGCTGACGCTGTGTTTTTAAGTGTGTGTGTGTTTCTCTGTTTGGCCTGAGCTGAGAGATATTTGATGGGGGTGCATGTATTTGTGTGTCACAACTGTGTGTCGTGTGTTGTGGCAGCTTGCGTGTGTGAGCTCTTCAGCTGAAATGGAAGCACTCGAGCAATGCTGGAGGCAGGCGCAAACTGTCATTATGCACATGTCTGCTGCTTTGTGCATTTTAATTCAGAGTGAAAACACACACACACTTTCCCTGTTAGCCGGCCACTCAACACCCAGGACCTACTGAGAGCTCCATTAATGACACTTGACTTGATTGCTGTGGTAAAGCTGCATTCAAAACACTGAAATGCTGCTGGCAATTAACAACTCTACACTTAACCTCTTGTTTTAAACCAGCAAACATGTGACCAAGCTTAGGACATATAATGGAGTGATATAGTGCCTTTTTATCATCATCTTGCTAATTTTCATGTTCATTCTTGTTGCATTTCTCTGTGTTTCAGATGAGTGGGGAATAGGATGGCACATTTTGGGGAATATTCAGAGGTGGAAACTTTCCGTGGGAATTAACGGGAATATATGGGAATTAATGGGAATATATTGGAATTAACGGTAATTAATTAATATTAATACTATTTCAATTTTGATGATTTTGCATTGTATATATTTACCATATCATATGGAGACAGAAACATAAACCTTTTACCTTATCATAAGTAGACATAATTGCAAATGATTAAATCCTTTCAATAGAAATAAAATAATAATAATTTAGTTATGAATTGAACTTTAATTAAATGAGTTGACTCTTCACATGGGATGATTTCACTGAACAACAAAAGAAAGGGAATACTGAATGATCCCCAATGACCCATTGCATCTCCCAAAAACGTTTTCAACAAACATCTGTAAAATGATAGTCTAGAAACTAAAGCTTTGGTTGTCTTCCTCTCAGGCTTCCATGTCTTATCCCTGGACCTCCTTAATGTCCACCTCTTGAACATCAGACTCTGAGGCCTCATCTTCACTGTCACTTTCCAACCTTGTTGAGGATGGCTCCTTGTCAGGCTCAAAAAGACTCAAATTTGCACAGATGGCCACCAATTTTTCAACCCTTGTATTGGTCAGCCTGTTGCGTGCTTTGGTGTGTATGTTCCCAAACAAGGACCTCTTGCGCTCTGAGGCGGCTGATGTTGGTGGGATTTGGAGGATGATGGAGGCAACAGGGGAAAGAGCCTCAGATCCACAAAGTCCCTTCCACCAGGTGGCTGATGAGATATGTTGGCATGACTGACATTTTGCATCTCCATCCCAAAGCCCTTGCTTGGAAGTGCCAAGAACCTTGCCCTCATCCAGGCCAAGGTGGCGAGACACGGTAGAGATGACACCATAGGCCTTGTCTGCACCAGACAGGATGCTCTTGCCAGCATGCTTGGGGTCCAACATGTACGCTGTGGCGTGTATGGGCTTCAGGCAGAAGTCTTCATGCTTTTTTTATGTATTTCAGAACTGCAGTTTTCTCTGCTTGGAGCAACAGTGAAGTGGGCAGGGCGGTACAGATTTATTCTCTTACATCTGCAAGCAGAGTCTGAACACCAGACAGGATGGCATTGTGTCCCTCAATCCGTGCAATGGCTACTGCTATAGGTTTTTCAGGCTGCTTACCACTCACTCCCAAAATACATCATCCAGGAGGATCCTCATGATGGGGCTGTCCATATCGGCAGTCTGTGGTATGGCCATTTTTTGGAGAGACTCGTTCCCCTCCAGGAGACTGTCAAACATGATGACAACACCACCCCAACGGGTGTTGCTGGGCAGCTTCAATGTGGTGCTCTTATTCTTCTCACTTTGCTTGGTGAGGTAGATTGCTGCTGTAACTTGATGACCCTTCACATACCTAACCATTTCCTTGGCTCTCTTGTAGAGTGTATCCATTGTTTTCAGTGCCGTTATGTCCTTGGGGAGCAGATTCAATGCATGAGCAGCACAGCCAATGGGTGTGATGTGAGGGTAGGACTCCTCCACTTCAGACCAAGCAGCCTTCATGTTCACAGCATTGTCTGTCACCAGTGCAAATACCTTCTGTGGTCCAAGGTCATTGATGACTGCCTTCAGCTCATCTGCAATGTAGAGACCGGTGTGTCTGTTGTCCCTTGTGTCTGTGCTCTTGTAGAATACTGGTTGAGGGGTGGAGATTATATAGTTAATTATTCCTTGCCCACAAACATTCGGCCACCCATCAGAGATGATTGCAATACAGTCTGCTTTCTCTATGATTTGCTTGACCTTCAGTTGAACTCTTCATCTAGCAAATGAGTAGATAAAGCATGACTGGTTGGAGGGGTGTATGCTGGGCGAAGAACATTCAGAAATCTCTTCCAATACACATTGCCTGTAAACATCACAGGTGAACCAGTTGCATACACAGCTCGAGCAAGACATTCATCAGCATTTCTCTGACTACGTTCCTCCATTGAGTAAAAAAAACTTCTGATTCCAGGAGGACGATGAGCTGTTGCTATCAATAAAGTGTCGGATTCATCATTTTCACCTCGAGTAGAGGTAGAGGGACTTTTGTCAGAGGTTTGTTGTTGTGAGCGCTGAGGGAACTTTATGCACTTGGCCAGATGATTATGCATCTTTGTTGCATTCTTCACATATGATTTGGCACAGTATTTGCACATGTACACAGCTTTTCCTTCTACATTAGCTGCAGTGAAATGTCTCCACACATCAGATAGTGCCCGTGGCATGTTCCTGTAAAGATTATTTAAAAAATGAGTAAAAAAAAACAAAGACAATTCCATGTAGATAAATAGTTAAGCAGTTAGATTAAACAACTCCTTTGTAAGATACATGTTTAAAATGAAACATGTATGGAAACATGTCAGGACCATTGCCGGAGATGAGAAGCAGGTACGGGGAGTCAATATTTAATAATGAACAGACATGAAACAAGACAGGAACAGCGTCAGCACACGGGTATACAAGGACATATGACAAGCAATGCTGAAGCGGGGAACAGAGCGGGGGAACAGACTAATATAGGGGAGTTAATTACAGAGGTGATTGAGTCCAGGTGAGTCCAATAATTGCTGATGCGCGTGACGGGGGGAAGGCAGGTGTGTGTAATGATGGTGGCAGGAGTGCGTAATGCTGGGGAGCCTGGCGCTCGATGGAAGGAGTGCGTAATGCTGGGGAGCCTGGCGCTCGATGGCAGGAGTGCGTAATGCTGGGGAGCCTGGCGCTCGATGGAAGGAGTGCGTAATGCTGGGGAGCCTGGCGCTCGATGGAAGGAGTGCGTAATGCTGGGGAGCCTGGCGCTCGATGGCAGGAGTGCGTAATGCTGGGGAGCCTGGCGCTCGATGGCAGGAGTGCGTAATGCTGGGGAGCCTGGCGCTCGATGGAAGGAGTGCGTAATGCTGGGGAGCCTGGCGTTCGATGGAAGGAGTGCGTAATGCTGGGGAGCCTGGCGCTCGATGGCAGGAGTGCGTAATGCTGGGGAGCCTGGCGCTCGATGGCAGGAGTGCGTAATGCTGGGGAGCCTGGTGCTCGATGGAAGGAGTGCGTAATGCTGGGGAGCCTGGCGCTCGATGGAAGGAGTGCGTAATGCTGGGGAGCCTGGCCTTCGATGGCAGGAGTGCATAATGCTGGGGAGCCTGGCGCTCGATGGAAGGAGTGCGTAATGCTGGGGAGCCTGGCGCTCGATGGAAGGAGTGCGTAATGCTGGGGAGCCTGGCGCTCGATGGAAGGAGTGCGTAATGCTGGGGAGCCTGGCGGCCCTCGAGCGCCAGGGAGGGAAGAGCGGGAGCAGGCATAACAGAAACAGGTGAATTTACACTCCTCAGTTAGCAGGCTCAAGCAAGCTAAAACCCACATGGTAGCAAAAACTAACTAGCAGAAATTGTTAACAAGTTAGAAATTATTTAAACACACTTTTCTGTAGGCTACTATTTACTAGTTAACAAAAAATCATGTATATCATATAAAATATATTCACCCCACCCAGTACTGTAATCAAAACTTACCAGAAAGCATGTAGTCCTTGGCTCAGACAGTGTAGTAGTGTGGGTTCAATAGCATCTCATTAGTGTGCAAGATCTTGTGAATCAGCTGTACATGTGATGGAAGAATGCACTGCACGTGATGGAAGAATGCACTGTGCATGCAGAGGGTTGCAATTCCATTGAATTGGGGATAGTTTAACCAAAATATACCACAAGACCTAGAATTGCCTTATGTGTATCCCACAAAAAAGGTTCACTGTTATAAGCTAACTTTTTTGATGAATTTAAGCAAAATTCACAAAATACCTGGGCTTAACCTCCGACCCTATGCAACCCTAGTGGAGAATAGTTGTTTTTACAGCTGTCAGATCCTACAACTGTGCCCCTCACACACACACACACACACACACACACACACACACACACACACACACACACACACTCTACTGCTAGTCCCTCCCAGTCTCATACCCTTGCCACCCAGGAAGTAACCATAGCTTTCGCAGTGACATGCTCTCATTGGGGTAGTGTTGACACAGAGGTGCTAAAACCACAGGACGCTCCCTCTACTGCACCCCCCTCACATACCCCTGAAGTGCTTTAGGTCTGTCAGAGGCCTACCTCTTACTGTGGAGGGATACATTAGTGTCACACTCAAAGTCACACACACTGCTCTGTTGTTCAGGTAGATTTATTGGTGTGTATTGTTTAATTGCAGTGTGTGTCCTGTTTCTGGGTCACAATGTTTTATTTCCAACTTTCTGTTTCGCCCTCAGTTCGGCTCTAGTTCGGAGAGCTCTGTTTCTCTCTCCTCTACTAGGAACAAACATTACTACTAGCTCCATACAGGTAGAAACCAGTTTAGACCCGTCTTCCCAGTAAGCCTCTCTGAATGGGGATGATGAAAACAAAGCCTTAGGAGGCTTCATAAGCCCTCGGAGAACGTCAAATGGAGTTTCCTCCATTACATCAAGGCGTTGTCAGGTCTAAACTTCAACCTGTGTTTCACCTTCAGGTGCCACTCAAAGCCATGACAGCTGGAAGTCTGCCGAAACACGTGCATGCTGTTATATACAGCGTCAGGCTATCGTGACTGGCATTCCTTCCGTGTCCCAACGGTTCAGTACTAAGGCCTTGGTCATTCATAGATTATGTGACTAATATATTTACATATTATATGATCATATAGATTGCATTGATTGGTAATGTGAGTCGCCACAGGTGAATAGGGGAAGCAGGATACCACTAGCAGGATACTGTCTGAAGTTAATGTGTAATCAGGTGTGTGACAGCTAGGGGAAAAACTGCTTCAGGCCGTGTGTGTGTGTGTGTGTGTGTGTGTGTGTGTGTGTGTGTGTGTGTGTGTGTGTGTGTGTGTGTGTGTGTGTGTGTGTGTGTGTGTGTGTGTGTGTGTGTGTGTGTGTGTGTGTGTGTGTGTGTGATACCCACCTGTATCAGCTGGTCAAACTCCATGTAATCAAATGCAAGTGCAGCGCAATCACAGGTGCCGTGCCCGCATAGTGTTGCTAGGCAACCCCGTATGGAGGAGTGTCAGCTGTTTGACCACGAGGTAATAGGCTGGAGCCACTGCTCCGGGCATCCCCTCGCTCCTCCTCACCTTCTTATCTGCGGGTAGAGAATAGGATCGATCTCATTTCTTGTCGCTCTGTGTCCTCCGCTGCATCTAGACTGCACTCAGCCGATTGTTCCACTGTAAAGCACTGTAGTATTGGTGTTCTAGTTTTGTTGTTGTTGTGTGTTGAGTTACGTACCAGCTTTCAAAGGAGGTAGTTGTGTAACACTATCAAACTGTTTCGTTGAATTAAACGGGGGAGGTACAGTATGTTAAAGTTGTGTTATGCGTTGTGTTGACCGACGACAGGGTTGTTGACTCTCCAAAGCCATAAATGTGCGGGTATTGTAAAGAGAGAGCGGTATTTACGGGGTCAGTGTTATCTTGGTTCAGAGGTCGAAGAAACCTCAGTGAAACTGTCTGAGAGAGTGAAAGGCGGGAGCAGAGACACACACGCCAACTCAAGTCACGCCACAAGACAGGACTCCTTAAGACATTAACACAGCATCCGGTGAGGGGACGTCCACACACACACACACACACACACACACACACACACACACACACACACACACACACACACACACACACACACACAAACAATAGATTCTCTGTGATGTAAGAAAGTGTTTGTTGAAAGGGCAGTTGCAGGGCCGGCCCTACTGTGCTGCTAGCTGGCTGAGACCCAGCATGTGATGACAGCCTTAGAGAGAGGTGTGTGTGTGTGTGTGTGTCTGAGAGAGAGCCATAGTACAGTAGAGCAGTGGTTAGTGTGATACTGTATTTGCTGTGATCAAGCCTTCAAGACAGGCTCAGAGAACTTGCTAGGTAAGTGGGAACTCTATGGAAATATTGCAGTAGAATTGTATCTCGGTTTTGGAAGTTGTATTTCGCTATTACGACCGTTGTTATTCTGTAATGGTAATTTTAAGGCAGTGCAATTTCGCATTATTGTTGATCTAATATAATGATCTAATTATTGTCGCTGTCTAGGTGGTCATATAACTGAATGGTCCAGTTTAAATGGGGGGGATTGCAAGTTATTCAGTTGCAGTGTAATTTGAGTACTACTTGTGTCCAGTGTTCAGTCTACCTGCAGGGTTAGACGATCTGTTGCCATGACACGTCTCATGTCTAGTGTGTGTTCTTGGTGTATAGGGTGGAGAGGGAGAGACTTATATACTCCCATCGCGTTCCGTTTGTTGTCCCCGTGACGTCAAAGCTAGGCACAGCACCTATTGACTCAGTGGCGTTATTACGTTCTAATGAATAACCAGACTGTATTTGCTCAAGGTTTATTAATCATGCACATTGTTGATGAGAAGAGCACTGTCTGATCAGAATAGAGGAGATAAAGGGAGTGGAGATATCGGAAGAGAGGACAGGAGAGGATGAGGGGAAGATAGGAGTGGAAAAGTGGCAGATAGGCAGTTGTGTTTGAAGTAGAGAACTCATTGTCAGAGCACTTTTTTACCCATTTTTCTCCCCAATGTCGTGGTATCCAATTGGTAGTTACAGTCTTGTCCCATCACTGCAACTCCTGTACGGACTCGGGAGAGGCAAAGGTCGAGAGCCGTGCGTCCTCCGAAACACAACCCAACCAAGCTGCATTGCGTCTTGACACACTGCCCGCTTAACCCGGAAGCCAGCCGCACCAATGTGTCGGAGGAAACACTGTACACCTGGCGACCGTGTCAGCATGCGTGCGCCCGGCCCGCCACAGGAGTCGCTAGAGCGTGATGGGACAAGGACAATCCCTCAAGGCCAAACTGCGCCACTCGGGAGGCCCTAATTTGATTTTCTATTCCAACAGTTTGACTTCTCACTTTTCCGCACTACACTGGAATTGCCAAAGTTTAAATTCTGAATCGATCCCCTGTTTGAATGAAGATGAAATGTGTTTTCTAAAGTTTGCGCACCATGTGCTCTCTCAGCGGGTGTTTTTATTTAGCCAGAAGAATCTTTATTTTTACCTCCTCAGTACCAGGGGTATTTGGGTCAGGGGTATATCAGAGAAGGGGTCAGGGAAGTATTTTAGTAGTGTTGACGTGTGTGTGCGTGCGCGCGCGTGTGTGTGTGTGGGTGCGGGTATATCACAGGGAAGATGGTGACATTTAAGAGGAGGGGTATCTCAGTCAAGCTGTGGGGTATTTTAGTAGGGTCTGAGGGGTATTTCAGGGTGGCTCGCGGGTAGTTCAGTGAAGCGATGGTGGCATATGGGTCTGTGGTATTTAAAAATACAGGGGGTATTTTAGTGAGTGGGGGATATTTGAACTTTGTAGCGAGCAGAGCCTGGTCTAAATTTCTTCTGGTTCTCAGTCTGTGTGCTCCCTGACCTCCCAGCATGTGTCGCCATATGACAGCTGTTCTGGGGTCAGCGGCTCACTGACCTGGAGTCTGCTTCTGATTCGTCGTATGACATCACTGAAATATCTGATGTAGAATCGGAGGGCTACTGCAGAAGGATGATATTGATATTAATGTATTGAATAGGTGGTGTTCTTTTAGTTTGTTTTCTATAACGTACGACGTCTTATTTTTCTAAATTGAACCTCTGCAGTCTGCTCAGTCGAAACCCATTTCACACTGATAGAATGTCGTTGGGTTCGCCTCTATTTCAGTAAGCTGTTTATGTCGGTCTGCTGGTAGCGTTGCGTGCGCACAGTTTGCAGAGACAACGTGCGACCTTGTTTTCAAGGTGCTTTGAAGTAAGCGCTTTGGTGCAAAATGTAAGGCTGCGGTGTATTGCTCGGGCGGGTGCTAGCTAATACCGATGGGGGAGAGGAATTGCGCCTAGGTGCGTAGCATGAGACGGATTCCGTTTCAATGAGGTTCCCTTGATTGAACAGTCGAGTATTGTCTCAATGGCCGCTCCTCAACAGCATATGAACAGTGAAAATGGCTGCTGCTCTGGCATATGAATCAATTGTTATATTGCTCAGTCCCTCCCCTGTTTGTTCACCTGGACCTGACCGTTGGCAACCCTTGAACTCTCCTTTTTTTAAATTATTATTGATGATGTCATTCGATTACTGTTTTATTTTGTTCACCTGGGGTCGACATTTGCGGCCAAAGGGCTGTATCGAAGTAGGGTCACATGGCCCTGAGCAAATTCTGTCGACCAATCACGTCACCTCGCTGTTGATTGTTGACAGCTCAGCACAGCTGGGTCGGTATGGTTGCATTGGCTGGTATCTTGGTAACAGGGTCAAAGTAGAATGCTTTGTCATCGTAGGTACTCCAGTGGAGGTGTATGTCTGGCTTATTTGAATACTGCTTTGACTAGGCTATGTCGTTTAACAATCTCCTCGCCTTGCTCAGGTCGGCACTCTGTGATGTCAATCCCTGTAAACATGTCCCTTAAACCCTAAGGCTGGTGATGTGTTTGTGATTGCTATTTTTGAGTAGGCTGCTGATAACTGCTTATGCGTTGCTGACTGTGTGATGAGTTTAGTTCAATCTGAATGTAAATTCAGAAGCACCCGTTGTAAGTTCTCTCTGTCTCTCTCTCTTCCCCCTCCAGATTGAGAACATTGATGCCTGCCTCAGTTTCCTGGCAGCCAAAGGAGTCAACATACAGGACCTGTCTGCAGAAGGTAAACGCTCACCAGTCACACACACACCTGCTGAGACTACACTGACTGACTGTAGTGGCTAGAATATTGTGTAGTGAGCTTGTAACTTTCCTCTCTGTATCTCATCTCTCTAACTCTCTCTCTCTTTCTCTCTCTCTCTACTTCTTTCTACCTCTTCATCTCATTCTCTTTTTCTCTCTCTCTCTCCCTGTCTATTTACCTCTCTCCCCTGCTGTCCTTACACAGAGATCCGGAATGGGAATCTGAAGGCCATTCTGGGGCTCTTCTTCAGCCTGTCTCGCTACAAGCAGCAGCAGGCCCACCGCCAGTACTCCCAGCCCCACCTTAACCCCCAGCCCCAGAGCCCTCAACCTCCCCTGAGCCAGCAGACCAGCGCCCCTGCCCAGCTCAGCAGCCACCCTGTCCCCTCTACGCATGAGACTCCGGTCCCCACAGCACAAGCAGCCCAGAAAACAGCACAGGCCGAGATGCAGTCCAGGTAAGCCTGTTGGATCACCGCTACACTGATGCATTCTGGAAGATGTAGTTCATAATACTTCGCATTTTAAAACGTCTTCCCTCTTTCGCTCTTTGCTGACGTCATCAGTGTTCAATTGACCATCTCTGTCTTTTTTCCTCTCTCTTTCCAGTTGTCTTAGCTCCAGTCTTCTGTAAATGTCAAATGAGCCTTTCTGTCTCTCCCGTCCTCCATATCGCTCTCCTTCTCTGTCGTTCTCTCTCTCCTCTAGGGATGGGTCTCAGAGTAAACTGCTCAAGTTTTCCCTCTGTCAGAAAAAGTCCTCGAGGTCAGCTCTTTTTCCTCTCCCTCTTTCTCTCTTCTTTGTGGTCATGCATCTTCCTCCTCCACTCCTCCTCGTCTTCTAATTCTCCCCCTTTCCTCACTATTTCCAGAGTAGGTAGAAGTTGCCCGTAACAACTGATACAGGGTCAGATTACTTTCGACGTGTAATAGTTATGGTTGCTATAGAGGTGTTATTAAAATGATCCTAGATCTGTGGTAAGGGCAACTTCTACCATTAACTACTATTCTACTCTGCATGAGTTTTGAAGAGAGTGGACTCCGGGCTCCATTTTGGAAAGTCCTGTTTGACTCTGGCATCACGCCTCATTTGGCATGTCTGCTTAATGGGGTGTGAGGGACCTTTAGATGACCCCTGTGTGTTTGTGTGTGTGTGTGTGCCTGCCTGCGTGTGATGTGCATGTGTGTGCGCGCACACAAGAATGTGAGAGAGCACTTCTCATGAGAGAGCGTCTCACTGTGAGTATGACCTTAATAATTAACTGAGATGGAGGAGTGGATGGCTTGAATTTGGTTGTATGTGACGATAACGGATTGGATAGGCCACTACTACTATTCTACTACTACTGTACTGTGTACTGTGAGATAATGTTTATTCAGCGATGTCACACTCTTTATATGTTCATCTGGGCCCATATTCGTAAATTGTCTCAAAGTAGTACTGAACTAGGATCAGTTTAGCCTTTTATATCATTATTAAAAAGAAGGACCTAGTCCGAGAGTAACACTCCTACTCTGAGAGGTTTTATGAATAATGGGCAAAAACTTTGTTTTACAAGCATGTCACTGTTCTCTACACCAAATGACTGCATTAAATGAAGTGAAATTGAGGATGTGTTGTTGCGTGCTGCCTAAACCCAACATAGCAGGCGTTAAAAGATGCCCTGAACGGAGTCCCCACGTCCGTTTTTCAGGGGAAACAGAAGTTAGGTTGAAAATGCTGTATACCTAAAAAAACGTAAACATCCGCTTTTTGCCTGCCCAGCGGAGAGTGCATGCTGTCCATCTCTGGTAGTTTTGCACCTGCTCCTAGTCTAATTGACCTAAAACAAAACAATGCGGTAGCGCCGCCCTCTGGTCAGCATGTGTAACTGCAGGTTAATAATTCAGCTGGGCATAAGTACATTCAATATCTGGAATGGTGTTTTTCTCCTTTTCAGATTGTAATGCGTTTCTCCTCCACTGCTTTTCCTTTTAATCTTTATGCTTCATTATCTTTCTTTCTCGGCTTGAATGAAAACTGTCTTGATGTGCAGCCAGGGGGGAGCATAGGTGACATTAGGATCATTTCATGATTACGATTTCATGTGGCCACATCCTGAATGAGAACAGACAGAACACTTTTCATCAGTGAATTGTAAACAGTGTATATCATGAATAGGCTAGCAGTGAAGCCTGTGGCTTAATATCTCACTCAGAATTAAATCATGTCTTACATTTTGCAGCTCAGTTGGTTGAGCGTGGTTCTTGTAATGCCAGAATATTTATTTTGATTCCTGGGATCACTCGTACGTAAAATGCATGCATTGCAAGTAAGTTGACGTTAAGTCCCTTTAGATAAAAGGTGTCTGCTAAATGGATATATATTTTTTTAAATGTTATAGTAGAAAGCTTGTTTATACACTAATAACATTTTCAGTGTGTTCATTTAAGAACGCTCATGCCAACATGGTCTTTGTTGTCGGACAGGAACATAATAATGACTTGTAGCCCAGTTTAATTCATAAGACAGTTCATTCACGGGCTAACAACAGTCTTTCTACTCACCATAATTGAAAGTCAAATGAGCTGGACCTATTCTGCTCACTAACAAAAGCCCATGCAGTCCTGCTTGGTCATGTAAAGGGAATTATTATTATTTTTTTTTAAAAGGTCACTCACTCAGTGTAGCAAGAACGAAATAAGAGTTGATGTTTTTCACCAGTAATGAACTTCCGGTCATATTTTGTTTATCAGACCAATGCCGACAGCCACAGAATTATGTTTCCTCCACCAATGTTGAATTAGCAATTTATAGGCCTATGTGAAAGATGGACCTGGCTAGAATGCTGTCTTTGACTCCTGGCTATGGCTACACAGGAGATTAGCTAATAATATGGGGTTGCAGTTGGGTGGGAAAATATTGGACGTTTAACGAACGTATTGCCTAATCCTTGCTGTTTGTACCATTGAGTGTAAACGCTCTATTGCTCTCCCGCTCAGACTTCCAGGCCCTAGTGCGAGGGTGTCCACTGCTGGCAGTGACATCACACCTCGCGGGTCGGTTGGCGCCGCCGGCAACCGGCGAAGTCAGGGCTTCACAGACAAGACCAAACCAGCCGCTTACAAAGGTACGTCTGTCCTTCGCATGCACGCGCACTCACAAACATACATACATACACTACCGGTCAAAAGTTTTAGAACACTTATTCATTCAAGGGTTTTTCTTTATTTTTACTATTTTCTACATGGTAGAATAATAGTGAAGACATCAAAACTATGAAATAACACATGTAGTAACCAAAAAAGTGTTAAACAAATTGTTAAAATAGCCACCCTTTGCCTTGATGACAGCTTTGCACACGCTTGGCATTCTCTCAACCAGCTTCATGAGGTAGTCACCTGGAATGCATTTCAATTAACAGGTGTGCCTTGTTAAAGTTAATTTGTGGAATGTATTTCCTTCTTAATGCGTTTGAGCCAATCAGTTGTGTTTTGACAAGGTAGGGGTGGTATACAGAAGATAGCCCTATTTGGTAAAAGACCAAGATCATATTATGGCAAGAACAGCTCAAATAAGCAAAGGGAAACGACAGTCTATCATTACTTTTCAAGAACTTTGAAAGTTTCTTCAAGTGCAGTCGCAAAAACCATCAAGTGCTATGACGAAGCTGGCTCTCATGAGGACCGCCACAGGAAAGGAAGACCCAGAGTTACCTCTGCTGCAGAGGATAAGTTCCTTAGAGTTTCCAGCCTCAGAAATTGCAGCCCAAATAAATGCTTCACAGAGTTCAAGTAACAGACACATCTCAAAATCAACTGTTCAGAGGAGACTGTGAATCAGGCCTTCATGATCAAATCAAATTTTATTGGTCACATACACATAGTTAGCAGATGTTAATGCTTGATTAGTGAAATGCTTGCGCTTCTATTTCCGACAGTGCAGTAATATCTAACAAGTAATCTAACAACTTCACAACAACTACCTAATACACACAAATCTAAAGGGATGGAATAAGAATATGTACATATAAATATATGGATGAGAGATGACCGAGCAGCATAGTTAAGATGCAATAGATGGTATAAAATACAGTATATACATATGAGTTGAATAATGTAAGATATGTAAACATTATTTAAAGTGACTAGTGATCCATTTATTAAAGTGGCCAATGATTTGAGTCTGTATGTAGGCAGCCGCCTCTCGGTGTTAGTGATGGCTGTTAAACAGTCTAATGGCCTTGATATACAGTTGAAGTCGGAAGTTTACATACACCTTAGCCAAATACATTTAAACTCAGTTTTTTCACAATTCCTGACATTTAATCCTAGTAAAAATTCCCTGTCTTAGGTCAGTTAGGATCACCACTTTATTTTAAGAATGTGAAATGTCAGAATAATAGTTGAAAGAATTATATCTTTCATCTTTTATTTCTTTCATCACATTCCCAGTGGGTCAGAAGTTTACATACACTCAATTAGTATTTGGTAGCATTGCCTTTAAATTGTTTAACTTGGGTCAAATGTTTCAGGTAGCCTTCCACAAGCTTCCCACAATAAGTTGGGTGAATTTTGGCCCATTCCTCCTGACAGAGCTGGTGTAAATGAGTCAAGTTTGTAGGCCTCCTTGCTCACACATGCTTTTTCAGTTTTGCCCACACATTTTCTATAGGATTGACCTCAGGGCTTTGTGATGGTCACTCCAATACCTTGACTTTGTTGTCCTTAAGCCATTTTGCCACAACTTTGAAGTATGCTTCGGGTCATTGTCCATTTGGAAGACCCATTTGCGACCAAGCTTTAACTTCCTGAATGATGTCTTGAGATGTTTCTTCAATATATCCACATAATTTTCTTTTCTCATGATGCCATCTATTTTGTGAAGCGCACTTGTCCCTCCTGCAGCAAAGCACCCCCACAACATGATGCTGCCACCCCCGTGCTTCACGGTTGGGATGGTGTTCTTCGGCTTGCAAGCCTCCCCATTTTTCCTCCAAACATAACGATGGTCATTATGGCCAAACAGTTCTGTTTTTGTTTCATCAGACCAGGGGACATTTCTCCAAAAAGTACGATCTTTGTCCCCATGTGCAGTTGCAAACCGTAGTCTGGCTTTTTTATGGCGGTTTTGGAGCAGTGGCTTCTTCTTTACTGAGCGGCCTTTCGGCTTATGTCGATATAGGACTCGTTTTACTGTGGATATAGATACTTTTGTACCTATTTTCTCCAGCATCTTTCCAAGGTCCTTTGCACCAAAGTACGTTCATCTCTAGGAGACAGAACGCGTCTCCTTCCTGAGCGGTATGACGGCTGCGTGGTCCCATGGTTTTTATACTTGCGTACTATTGTTTGTACAGATGAAAGTGGTACCTTCAGGCATTTATAAATTGCTTCCAAGGATGAACCAGACTTGTGGAGGTCTACCATTTTTTTTCTGAGGTCTTGGCTGATTTCTTTAGATTTTCCCATGATGTCAAGCAAAGAGGCACTGAGTTTGAAGGTAGGCCTTGAAATACATTCTCAGGTACACTTCCAATTGACTCAAATGACGTCAATTAGCCTATCAGAAGCTTCTAAAGCCATGACATAATTTTCTGGAATTTTCCAAGCTGTTTAAAGGCACAGTCAACTTGGTGTATGTAAACTTCTGACCCACTGGAATTGTGATACAGTAAATTATAAGTGAAATAATCTGTCTGTAAACAATTGTTGGAAAAATTACTTGTCATGCTCAAAGTAGTTGTTCTAACCGACTTGCCAAAACTATAGTTTGTTAACAAGAAATTTGTGGAGTGGTTGAAAACGAGTTCTAATTGTTTGTAAACTTCCAACTTCAACTGTAGAAGTTGTTTTTCAGTCTCTCGGTCCCAGCTTTGATGAACCTGTACTGATCTCGCCTTCTGGATGGTAGCGGGGTGGCTCGGGTGGTTGTTGTCCTTGATGATCTTTTTGGCCTTCCTGTGACATCGGGTGCTGTAAGTGTCCTGGAGGGCAGGTAGTTTGCCCCCGGTGATGCGTTGTGCAGACTGCACCACCGTCTGGAGAGCCTTGCGGTTGAAGGCAGTGCAGTTTCCGTACCAGATGTGGATACAGGCCGACAGGATGCTCTTAATTGTGTATCTGTAAAAGTTTGAGGGTTTTAGGTGACAAGCCACTTTCTTCAGCCTCCTGAGGTTGAAGAGGCGCTGTTGCGCCGCCTTCACCACTGTCTGTGTGGGTGGACCATTTCAGTTTGTCTGTGATGTGTACGCCGAGGATCTTGAAAATGTCCATCTTCTCCACTGCTGTACCGTTGATGTGGATAGGGGGGGTGCTCCCTCTGCTGTTTCCTGAAGTCCACGATCATCTCCTTTGTTTTGTTGACGTTGAGTGAGAGGTTGTTTTCCTGTAGGCTGTCTTGTCGTTGTTGGTAATCAAGCCCACTGCTGTTGTGTCATCTGCAAACTTGATGATTGAGTTGACTGCGTGGGTGAACAGGGAGTACAAGAGGGGGCTGAGCACGCACTCTTGTGGGGCCCCAGTGTTGAGGATCAGTAAAGTGGAGATGTTGTTTCCTACCTTCGCCACCTGGGGGCAGCCCGTCAGAAAGTCCAGGACCCAATTGCACAGGGTGGGGTTGAGACCCAGGGCCTCAAGCTTAATGATGAGCTTGGAGGGTACTATGGTGTTGAATTGCTGCAAAGAAACCACTACTAAAGGACACCAATAAGAAGAAAAGACTTGCTTGGGCCAAGAAACACAAGCAATGGACATTAGACCAGTGGAAATGTGTCCTTTGGTCTGGAGTCCAAATTGGAGATTTCTGGTTCCAACTGCTGTGTCTTTGTGAGACGCGGTGTGGGTGAACAGATGATCTCTGCATGTGTATTTCCCACCGTAAAGCATGGAGGAGGAGGTGTGAGGGTGTGGGGGTGCTTTGCTGGTGACACTGTCTGTGATTTATTTATAATTCAAGGCACACTTAACCAGCATGGCTACCACAGCATTCTGCCGCGATACGCCATCCCATCTGGTTTGGGCTTAGTTGGAGTATCATTTGTTTTTCAACAGGACAATGACCCAACACACCTCCAGGCTGTGTAAGGGCTATTTTATCATTTTATCCGTATGTTATTTCACAGTTTGGATGTCTTCAAAATGGTATGTCATACACTGCATTTGAGGAACAATTGTAAAGTAATTCTACTTTGAAAGTTGATCAACTTGTAAACTCACTTTTGAGAAAATCACCTTTGAATGTTTTGGTATCTTGTAAAGAGCTCTTCTTTGTCTACACCCATGCTGCATCGTTCACACACTCTTAAGCTTTAGCCCCACCCATCTTGTTTCGTTCTAGGAGCGCACACTTGACGCTCTGGCCAATGATTTGTTTACCTCTGGATAACATGAAAACAGCCTAACCAGCTCTGCTGGCAACAATTTCATTACGCTTTTTTTGCAGACGTTTACTGACAAAACCCATATTCAACGGGTGTTGTACACACGTCACGTAACGTTAGCTAACGAGCTAGCTAACGTTAGCTAGTTAAACAACAATGAACAGTGCCAACAATGCTCCAGTGCTGGGAGCTAACCAACCAGGTTCAATGTTAGCTAGCTAACATTAGGCTCTAACTAGAAAAGCAAACAGCTCTGGGAAACTAATAATATCAGCTAGGGAGCCAGCCAGCTAACATTAGCTAGCTAGCTAACAGTACACTTTATCTTGAAATGAAACCACTTTGTCAAAATTAGAAACCTGTAATATCTGAAAATGTTGCTAGCTAATGCTAGACTATCTTACCTGTATACATCATCATGCATGATGGATGTGTCTCCCTGTCAGGAATGCCATACCACGGTTGCCCTTAGTTTGAAGATGTAATCCGGAGACCGGAGTTTTCTCCATCTCTTTAGCTATCATACTCTAATTCCACTGATTTCAAAACTTGATCCTCCAGAAAGTGGAGAGCAACACTTATGCAGCTCCACTACAGGATACATTTTAAAAAAGCCGCGTTCGACAGAAGCCTTCTATATGGCAGACCAATCTGAACTCCTCTTTCGGCATGTCCAGCCCACTCATTATCTCAGCCAATCATGGCTAGCGGGAAGGTAGCCTTCTTTTTCTGTGGCTAAACCAACTAGGCTCGTAATTTAACAATTTTATTCGTATTTACAGATGGCGTACAAGTTGGTTATTAAGGCACTTGAAAGTTCACATGTTCGAGAAGGTATTTCTGGCAAAAAAATTGCATTTAGCATTTTGCTAAAAAAAACAAAAACATTTTTTTACGTTCAAACGGCTCTTTTGTGAAGTCATGACTTGCGACGTACGCCTAGTTTCCTGAATCGGGTCACAAATGCCTAAACCAGCTGTCAAGTCATTAACGCTGACAGACTGTCCTGGTCATGATGTGGATGATGATGTCTATGAGTATGGCAGCTATCCTAATCAGGCCGTTATGGTGTGGGAGGTCTTAGGAGTCCCCCTTTCTCAGAATAGACCAGGGCCTATCCACAAAGCGTCTCAGAGTACAGTAGGAGTGCTGATCTAAGATCTGTCCATATCATATTATTCATTATGATCTAAAAGGCTAAACTGATTCTAGATCAGCTCTCCTACTTTGAGACGCTTGGGGATACAGGTCCCTGAGTACAGACACCCTCTCCCACCCACAATGCACTCCATCAGTGCTGGAGCACTTAACTGATATGTGAGTGAGTTGGGCCATGAAATAGAGAGTTCATCTTTGTTACCCATATTGAGGGCATAAAAGGTTATTCGTTAGATAGACAATTTTGTGAGTCAAACTAGATATGATTTATGGTGCCCAGATGATTCACCTATTTATCTGGCTGATCATATGATTTTTCGATCTTGGCAAAGGGAGCTTTGGGATACAGAAATGAACAGTACAAGCTTCAATGCTGTGTATTCCGAGGACAATCGAAACACAGTGTGTGGTTGTGTGTGCGTGCATGTGTGTGTGCCTGCATTCATTTGTGCGTTTATATGCACGTGACACTGACCTATAGAGTGTGTGTGTGCTGCATGTCTCCTCGATAAAGGACATTGACATGGGTTACAGGGTTAGGTGACAGTGTGTGATTTATAGAGGTTCGTGTGTGTGTGTGTGTGTGTGTGTGTGCGTGTGTTAGATTTAGTGTTGAGCTATAAACGTTACCATGACCTCTAGTTGGTCCCTGGTATGACCGCTATGCACCGTGCTCTGTCTAACCTCACATGTGCTTGCCTATAGTAGGACACTGTATGATGTGCCCTGAATCAATTTCCTAAATCAATTACCGTTGCTTGGCCTGCATCTTGTTGGTGTGTAGTCACACGAATCAAAATGGGATCAAAATCATTATCCCGGACACACTTTCTGGGCTGAGACAAGAATGGCATTATTCCTACAGAGGAAAACAAAACATGGTTAAAATGATACTCAGCTCAGAGTTCCACTCAGGCTGCACTACGTGGAACATCTATCAGAGTTTTGGGACTCTACTTCTTCTCTCAGCTTCTTTTGGCCTACTCTACTGGGACAGTGAGACAGCAGCGCTAATGAGGTTTGTCATCTGTCTTTTCTCCCCTCTCCCCGTAGCCTCACTAAGTGCTGAAACTCAACTTGAGATGAATGCACGCCAGTCTAGCTTTCTCCTAAATCATACATTATGCCAATGTGAGATTTGTATGACAGTTAGGATTCGACCCAGACGTATAGTACTATCGGTCATGGTATTTTACCTAGTTACCAGACTCGGTCATATTTTACCTTTTTGTGATTAGTTTGTGTTTTTAAAAAAAAATCATATACTCTTTTAATACAGCGTTTTACTTAGTAAGCTTTACTGTACCAAGTTAGCAACAATTTATTAGCGGGAACATTCAGTGATTTACTACCTTGAAATAAAATGCTGAAGATGTAGAAACTGCCGGTTCTATTGTCTGGCCTGAATTGTTCTGTGTCAATGGTGCTGACAGTAGAATGGAGAACGGGTCACTGGAAGCATCCTGTTTTATAGAGTGGAGAGACATGAGCATACAGTTGGCCTTCCTCTTATGCTTTACATTAACACAAGGTGACAGCAGAAATGTATTCAAGAGAGGGAGAGAGATTTGTGACCTGTTGCCACAAGAAAAGGGCAACCGGTAAAGAACTTAACGCCACTGTAAATACAACCTATATTTACTTTTATTTATTTTACCTTTTGTGCTTTAACTGTTTACACATCGTTACAACACCGTATATAGCCATAATATGACATTTGAAATGTCTCTATTCCTTTGTAACTTTTGTGAGTGTAATGTTTACTGTTCATTTCTTATCGTTCATTTCACCTTTGTATATTATCTACTTCACTTGCTTTGGCAATGTAAACATATGTTTCCCATGCCAATAAAGCCCTTTACATGTAATTGAGAGAGAGTGTGGTGTGTGTGTGTGTGCGTGCGTGACGTGCATGTGTGAAAGTGTGTGGACAGTGAAGACAGTGCTGAATGAATGGCCAGTTGATGAGCTGTAGCCTCTCTGTTTGAGTCTATTCATGTGGAGGAACTTTCAAAGTTTTACTCCAAACAAAGACTGGCTGTCCCACTCACTCACAAGGGCACAATGAGTGAGGTGTGCGTGTGTGTGTGTGTGTGTGCGTGCGTGCGTGTGTGCGTCCGCACGTGTGTGTGTGTGCACCTCTGTTATTTGAACTTGGGGATATGAGTAAGCAGTTTAAACAAATGACATATTGTACTCCTTAATAGAAGTCATCTATATTAAATGAAATTAGATTAAACTTAGTAATTAAACATACAAGCAAAAAAAAACAAGTAACTTTCAGTGGTATTTATTTATAGGGTACTTCTGGCTAGACATCTGTGAATAGCTAAAACATGATTGCTCTGTGGGCAGTCCTGGCAATATGTCTTAAGCTATTTCTATAAGTATCATACTGTCTGTTGCTAAAAAGGCTCTTCCTGAATCTGGACACATTCATAATCATATGTTTAGGCTGTGTGTCATTCTAAACTGTATACAGTGTCTGTAAGTATGATACTGCTCTTTCCCCCCAGACTCAGTCATGGTTTTATGTTTAGGCTTTATGTCTATCTCTATACCGTGCCTACGGAAAGTATTCAGACACCTTGACTTTTTCCACATTTTGTTAGGTTACAGCCTTATTCTAAAATGTATTAAATTGTCCCCCCCTAATCTATCTACACACAATACCCCATAATGACAAAGCAAAAACAAGTTTTTAGAATTTTTTGCTAATTTATAAAATATAAAAAACTGAAATATGACATTTACATACACTACTGTTCAAAAGTTTGGGGTCACTTAGAAATGTCCTTGTTTTTGAAAGAAAAGCAACAAAAAAATTGTCCATTAAAATAACATCAACTTGATCAGAAATACAGTGTAGACAATGTTAATGTTGTAAATGACTATTGTAGCTGGAAACGGATGGTTTTTAATGGAATATCTACACAGGCGTACAGAGGCCCATTATCAGCAACCATCACTCCTGTGCTCCAATGGCACGTTGTGTTAGCTAATCCAAGTTTATCATTTTAAAAGACTAATTGATCATTAGAAAACTCTTTTGCAATTATGTTAGCACAGCTGAAAACTGTTGTGCTGATTTAAAGAAGCAATAAAACTGGCCTTCTTTAGCCTCTATGGGACCGGCGGGACGAATTCGTCCCACCTACGTAACAGCCAGTTGAATCCTGTGGCGCGATTTTTAAAACGTTTGAAATACTATTACTTCAATTTCTCAAACATATGACTATTTTACAGCTATTTTAAAGACAAGACTCTCGTTAATCTAACCACACTGTCCGATTTCAAAAAGGCTTTACAACGAAAGCAAAACATTAGATTATGTCAGGAGAGTGCCCAGCCAGAAATAATCAGACACCCATTTTTCAAGCTAGCATATAATGTCACAAAAACCCAAACCACAGCTAAATGCAGCACTAACCTTTTATGATCTTCATCAGATGACACACCTAGGACATTATGTTATACAATACATGCATGTCTGTTCAATCAAGTTCATATTTATATCAAAAACCAGCTTTTTACATTAGCATGTGACGTTCAGAAAAAGCATACCCCCCGCAAACTTCCGGGGAATTTACTAACAATTTGCTAAATTACTCACGATAAACGTTCACAAAAAGCATAACAATTATTTTAAGAATTATAGATACATTACTCCTCTATGCACTCGATATGTCCGATTTTAAAATAGCTTTTCGGGATGAAGCACATTTTGCAATATTCTAAGTACATAGCCCAGCCATCACGGGCTAGCTATTTAGACACCCGGCAAGTTTAGCCTTCACCAAAATCACATTTCCTATAAGAAAAATGGTCTTACCTTTCCTGTTCTTCGTCAGAATGCACTCCCAGGACTTCTACTTCAATAACAAATGTAGGTTTGGTCCCAAATAATCCATCGTTATATCCAAACAGCGGCGTTTTGTTCGTGCGTTTTAGACACTATCAGAATGCTAAATAACGGTCGTGCGCATGGCGCAGAACGTGACAAAAAAATTCTAAATATTCCATTACCGTACTTCGAAGCATGTCAACCGCTGTTTAAAATCAATTTTTATGCAATTTATCTCGTAGAAAAGTGATAATATTCCGACCGGGAATCTGCAATTAGCTAAACAGCCGAAGGAAAATACTCCACGGGGTCGAATCGCGCACGCGCCTAATTCTATTGTCCTCTGATGGGACACTTGGAAAAGGAGATAATGTGTTTCAGCCTGAGGCTGCCTCGTCATCGTTCAGGTTTTTCCCGGGTTCTGAGAGCCTATTGGAGCCCTAGGAATTGTCATGTTACAGCTAAAATCCTGACTCTTCAATAAACAGAAGCAAGAACAACACCTTGTCAGACAGGGTACTTCCTGCATGAAACCTTCTCAGGTTTTTGCCTGCCATAGGAGTTCTGTTATACTCACAGACACCATTCAAACAGTTTTAGAAACTTTAGGGTGTTTTCTATCCAAACCTGAACAATAATATGCATATTCTAGCTTCTGAGTTGGTGTAGGAGGCAGTTAAAAATGGGCACATATTTTTTCCAAAATTCTCAATGCTGCCCCCTAGCCCGTAGAGGTTAGACTAGTTGAGTATCTGGAGCATCAGCATTAGTGAGTTTGAATAGCTCTAGGAAGAGTTTTGATGGTTCCAAACTTCTTCCATGTAAGAATGATGGAGGCCACTGTGTTCTTGGGGACATTCAATGCTTCAGACATTTTTTGGTACCCTTCCCCAGATCTGTGCCTCGACACAATCCTGTCTCGGAGCTCTACAGACAATTCCTTCGACCTCATGGCTTGGTTTTAGCTCTGACATGTCAACTGTGGGACCTTTATATAGACAGGTGTGTGCCTTTCCAAATCATGGCCAATCAATTGAATTGATTGTTTTCGCTTTGTCATTATGGTGTATTGTGTGTAGATTGCCTATGGATTTTTATTTATTTAATACATTTTAGAATAAGGCTGTGACGTAACAAAATGTGGGAAAAAGTCAAGCGGTCTGAATACTTTCCAAAGGCGTTGTATATTTCTATAGGCACGGAATGCCCAGGTCAGTACTGACTGACAAGTCTAAATTAGTATTTCGACCGTGAAACGGTCGAGAGGGCCAAACGGTGTCAGACGACGCTAGCCCCTCTAATGCATTTAAGCTTGTTTTTGTGTGTTTGTGCATGGTTGCGTTGCGGGCGTGTTTGCCTCCCGGTTTAGTTTGTGAAGAGATTAAGCCATAAAACGCCGGGGGGGGGGGGGGGGACCATGGGCCTTTTTTGAAGTGGCTGTGCTGAACAAACATGTCTCTGACACACGCATGCGCGCACATACACACACACACATACGTTGAGGACGCTTGTATTGTACACTTGGTACTGGCACACATAGACAGTAACACAGAAACAGTGGAACACACATATACACACACACACAGGCGTGATGATCCGTGAAAAGAGCTCTATGTGCCGGGCGGATATCCCAGAAGCCAGTGATGTTATCAGGACAGAGGGCAGCTCAGGGTAGGGCCCAATCCCAGAGAGAGAAAGTTGATAGAGAGAAAGGGGAGAGGCAGAGAGTCAGAAATAGAGGGGGACCGAGAGATTATAGAATGATTATAGATTATAGAACATCTCATTCCAAAATCATGGGCATTAATAAGGAGTTGGGTTTGCTGCTATAACAGCCACTTGTCTTTGAAGGCTTTCCACTAGATGTTGGAACGTTGCTGCGGGGACTTCCTTCCATTCAGCCACGAGCATTAGTGAGGTCGGCACTGATTTTGGCCGATTAGGCCTGGCTCGCAGTCGGCATTCCCAAAGGTGTTCGATGGGGTTGAGGTCAGGGCTCTGTGCAGGCCAGTCAAATCCTTCCACACCGATCAAGACAAACCATTTCTGTATGGTTCTCGCTTTGTGCACATTGGCATTGTCATGCTGAAATAGGAAAGGGACTTCCCAAAACTGTTGCCACAAATTAGGAAGCAAAGAATTGTCTAGAATGTCATTGTATGCTGTAAAATTAAGATTTCCCTTCACTGGAACTAAGGGGCCTAGCCCGAACAATGAAAAACAGCCTCAGACCATTATTCCTCCTCCACCAAACTTTACAGTTGGGCAGGTAACATTCTCCTGGCTTCCACCAAACGCAGATTCATCCTTTGGACTGCCAGATGGTGAAGCGGGATTCATCACTCCAGAAAATGTTTCCACTGCTCCAGAGTCCAATGACGACGAGCTTTACACCACTCCAGCCGACACTTGGCATTGCTCATGGTGATCTTAAGCTTGTGTGCAGCTGCTTGGGCATGGAAACCCATTTCAGGAAGCTCCCTATGAACAGTTCTTGTGCTGATGTTGCTTCCAGAGGCAGTTTGGAACTCGGTAGTGAGTGTTGCAATCGAGGACAGCGCTACCTGCTTCATCACTCGGCGGTCCCGTTCTGTGAGCTTGTGTGGCCTACCACTTCGCGGCTGAGTCATTGTTTCTCCTAGATGTTTCCACTTCACAATAACAGCACTTACAGTTGACCGGGGCAGCTCAAATAGGGCAGAAATTTGACGAACTGACTTGTTGGAAAGGTGGTATCCTATGACGGTGCCACGTTGAAAGTCACTGAGTTCTTCAGTACGAGCCATTCTGCTGCCAATGTTTGTGTATAGAGATTGCATGGCTGTGTGCTCTATTTTATACACCTGTCAGCAACAGGTGTGGCTGAAATAGACTAATTCACTGATTTGAAGGTGTTTCCATATTTCAGACCCCTTATCCTTTTCCACATTTTGTTACATTACAGGTTTATTCTAAAATGGATTACATCATTTTTTTTACTCATCAATCCACACACAATGTCCCATAATGACAATGTGAAAACAGGTTTTTAGAAATTTCTGAAAATGTATTAAAAATAAAAAACAGATACCTTATTTACATAAGTATTTAGACCCTTTGCTGTGAGACTCGAAATTCAGTTCAGGTGCGTCCTGTTTCCATTGATCATCCTTGAGATGTTTCTACAACTTGATTGGAGTCCACCTGTGGTCAATTCACTCGATAGGACATGATTTGGAAGGCACTCACCTGTCTATGTAAGGTCCCACAGTTGACAGTGCATGTCAGAGCAAAAACCAAGCCATGAGGTCGAAGGAATTGTCTGTACAGCTCCGAGACAGGATTGTGTCGAGGCACAGATTTGGGGAAAGGTACCAAAACATTTCCGCAGCATTGAAGGTCCCCAAGAACACAGTGGCCTCCATCATTCTTAAATGGAAGAAGTTTAGAACCACCAAAACTCTTCCTAGAGGTGGCCGACCCAGCCAAACTGACCAATCGGGGGAGAAGGGCCTTGGTCAAGGATGTGACCAAGAACCTGATGGTCACTCTGACAGAGCTCTAGAGTTCCTCTGTGGAGATGGGAGAACCTTCCAGCACTCCACAAATCAGGCCTTTATGGTAGAGTGGCCAGACGGAAGCCACTTCTCAGTAAAAGGCACATGACAGCCCACTTGGAGTTTGATAAAAGGCACCTAAAGGACTCAGACCATGAGAAACACTATTCTCTGGTCTGATGAAACCAAGATTGAACTCTTTATCCTGAATGCCAAGCGTCACGTCTGGAGGAATCCTAGCACCATCCCTACGATGAAGCATGGTGGTGGCAACATCATGCTTTGGGGATGTTTTACAGCGGCAGGGACTGGGAGACTAGTCAGGATCGAGGGAAAGATGAACGGAGCAGAGTGCAGAGAGATTCTTGATGAAAACCTGCTCCAGAGCGCTCAGGACCTCAGACTGGGGCGAAGGTTCACCTTCCAACAGGACAGTGACCCTAAGCACACAGCCAAGACAACGCAGGAGTGGCTTTGCTGAACAAACAAGTCTTTGAAAATCCTTGCGTAGCCCAGCCAGAGCCCGGACTTGAACCCGATCAAACATCTCTGGAGAGACCTGAAAAAAACTGTGCAGCGATGCTCCTCATCCAACATGACAGAGCTTGAGAGGATCTGCAGAGAAGAATTGGAGAAACTCCACAAATATAGGTGTGCCAAGCTTGTAACGTCATACCCAAGAAGACTCAAGGCTGTAATCTCAGCCAAAAGTGCTTCAACGAAGTACTGAGTAAAGGGTCTGAATACTTATGTAAATGTGATATTTCCGTTTTTTTTTTACACATTTACAAAAATGGATAGATACCTGTTTTTGCTTTGTCGTTAAGGAGTATTGTGTGCAGATAGATGAGGGAAGAAAACACTTTAATCCGTTTTAGAATAAGGCTGTAACTTAACAAAATGTGGAAAAAGTCATGGGTTCTGAATACTTTCCGAATGCACTGTAGATGAGATTTTGGTTTAATCCATTGTTCAACACAGGTTTTTGGTATGAAAGAGGCTGTGTAGACTAGAGTTGGAGAGATTGTGTGTGTGTGTGTGTGTGTGTGTGTGTGTGTGTGTGTGAGAGAGACAGAGTTGGGTAATGGCAGGAATTTCACTGGTGGTCTGTGGTTAAGTCCTGAGGGCCTCTCTCTCTGTTAGACTCAGATTTCAGACTACTAATTGACTGCACTAATTGAGTAGTTAAGGTTTAAACACTAAAACATGTGTCTTGTGTAAACTACGAGATTACACAAGTCATATAGAGGCACAAAGATGTGTGTGTGTGTTGGTGGAATTATATTTTTGTCCCAAGGTAGTGAACTTTCTCACAGTGATCTTAGCCAGGTCAGGAGGTCTATGACCTCTTACGAGTGTGATGTCAGCAGTCCATGTCTTTGTGATATTGGACGAGACGAAAGTGTCACACAGTGAACTCTTTAGGTTAGAGAGAGGGAGAAAGAATGCTGGTCAGTGGCTCAGGTGTGAGTGTTTACGTATATAGATACATCATGTGTGTCCAAAACCATGGGGCAAGGGGTTCATAGCAATTTCACATCTGACCCAGGATGTGAAATGTGGATCTCCTTTTCATTCAAACTGGGGCATCTTAGGTGGTCATCTGGTTCTGGGTCATCCGCGGACATGCTCTGTGTTTTTCTTGTGTCCAGTGTCCGAGCCAACACAATGTCCACTTCTAAACCAAAACCCAAGCTGGCTTCACCCCCTATTCTCCCTCTGGGGCACAGACCGCTCTGTTGGCATGATGTAAGCTTCTCAAAGTTCCCCTTTTCCCACATCCCAGCCTCAGTGAGTCTGAATCCCTCTCTCTTTCTCATTATCCGTCTCTGTATCTCTCTCTCTCTCTCTACCTCTCTCTCACTCTCTACCTCTCTACCTCTTCTGTAATTCCTGCTGGTCCTCCTCTCTCTCATTCAGGCCCTCCTCCAATAGGAAGCCAGCTATTAGCAACCTGACCCACTTTCCCCTAGCATGGCTAATTGGGCCCTAATCACTTCCTAATGGGCACATTGTTTCAATGCGCACACAATAAATACTAAACTGGGGGGAAACGACAGGGGCATGAAAGCAATTAGGGTATGAAAGGCGCTTAAAAAAACAGGAATAAATGTGGTGAAAATGGGATGTGGCATAAAGATGTGGAGTGTTTAATATTCCTAGTAAATACTTCCTTAACAAGGTCCAAATGTGTGAATATTAAATGAGTCGTTTAAGAAGTTACCACAATAAAGTCGTGTTTAGAGTCATGTTAACGCGGTATACTGAAAAAAGGGTTGCAAACTGCACTGCAAGTAGGGTTCTTCGGCTGTCCCCATAGGATAACCGTTTTTGGTTCCAGGGGGAACCCTTATTGGTTCCAGGTAGAACAGTTTTGGGTTCCATGTAGAACCCTGTGTAGAAAGCGTTCTACTTGGAACCGAAAAGGGTTCTACCCAGATCGAAAAGGGTTCTACCTGCAACCAAAAAGGGTTCTCCTATGGGGACAGCCGAAGAACCCTTTAAGGTTCTAGATAACAATTTTTTTTCCCTAAGAGTGCATTGAAAAGGAATTGCAATGGATTCAATTTGAGATCATTACTTAATTGACCGTGTTTGTGAAAGTATTTGTGCAGCAGGATAGTAGCTTCTGTTTTGCTGTGTCCACGTGCTGCACTGGCTGGCTAATGGGTTGGGCATGGGAGTGGCCACAAGGGCAGTTTGGCTTTGAATATTGAAAAGTAACGCTAGCAGTAAGTAGGCACTGGGAGTCTCTACAGGCACACAACAATAACTACACTCTATACTTGTACTGTACAGTATTAGCCTCTTGAGGAAGAATATCTTAGCTACTTTATGAGTTCTGTATCTACGTGGGTTCTGGATTTGATTGTGACAGTTATTGGTAAGTCAAACATTATTGATTTAGAGGGGTAACAATATAAACTTTAGAAAAAAGTGCTTTGTTGGTTTTTGTGTGCTCTGTAACAGTGACAGGCGTGTCTTCTGTAAAACCTTAATTTAGACCAAATAGTCAAATGAATGAAAATATTTTGTGTTTTTTGTGTTTTAGCTAGCTCGTTTCCACAGTACTTCAGAATACAGCTTTGGAGTGGAGCAAGTCTTTCTGGGAATTGGAAGATAATGACCGGCATCAATCCAGACCTCCCAGGGGTGTCAGTGGCAGTGTTGTATCTCAGCTCAAATTCCTTGGCCAAACTTTAAAGCGCTTTCCCTCATTGTTTTTCTAAACAGTTTGAGGGGCACTCTCATTGTTATTGTCCAAGGTTTCTAATAGTTTGCAGAGTGTCGTGGGTTCGCTGGCGTTAAGTAATGACACATTTTGACTGTGTCAACACAGGCTAACTTGAGCTTTCCACAGTGCAGGACCTTATATGGACAGTTAGTGTGGGGTCTGTGAGCTTTGCTCTGTCTAACAATCTCTTATTTCTCTCCTTTCCCCTCTCCTTATCCTCTCTCCTTATCCTCTCTCCTTATCCTCTCTCCTACTCCTGCTTTCCCCCTTCTCTTCCTCCTCTTCATCTTCTTCACTCCTCTCATCTCCGAATCCCCTCTCACTCCTATTCTCCTCTCCTCTCGTTTATCCTCTTCTCACTTCCTCCTCTCGTCCCTTTCTTCATCCCTTCCACCTCTTCATCCTCTCCTTTTCCTCTTCCTCCTCTTCCTCAACAGAACCCTCAGAGGGCATGACTTCACAGACTCCGGTAATGACTGAGCATGCTCCGTCGTCCCCAGCGGCCGTCAGCACCTCCGCCAACAGCGCCTCTACCTCGGCTCCCGTCCCTCCAGCCTCCTCCTCGGCCATCCCCCACCCCAACTCCAGCAGCAAGCCCTGGAGGAGTAAGTCTGTGAGCTCCAAGCACACCTCCTCCTCAGCCATGCTCTCTGTCAAGCAGGAGAAGGATGCCTCCTCTAAGGCCTCCTCGTCCACCGAGCCCCCCCCTAAAGTCGTCCAACAGAAGTCTATGCTGGAGAAGCTCAAGCTGTTTAACAGCAAAGGTGGATCTAAGTCCTCGTCCTCCAGCACTCAGGGGGCTCAGGCGGACTGCGGTGCCCCCGCCCGGCAGCTCGGGGCTGGTGGAGTAGAGAGGGCAGAAGCAGGGTCCAACACCGACTCCCTGGAGGAGGCGGAGGGGAACACCCGTCCTGGCGCCAACGGGACCGGTAACGGGACGACCCACGGTGGTGCCCCAACCCATGTCCCTACCATCGCCACAACAACCAGCAGCCCCAAGATCGCACTGAGGGGAATCGCTCAGCGCACGTTCAGCAGAGCTCTGACCGCTAAAAAGAGCTCAGTGAAAGGACTGGAGAAGGAGAAAGAGAAGGAGAGGGTGAAGGAGAAGGAAAGAGGGAAAGAGGCGGGGAAACACATCTCCACCACAGAGAGGATGGAACTCAGGGGGGAGGAGCCTAAGGAGGAAGCGACTACCACTGTCGCAATGGAAACGGAACCCTCTTCCAATAAGAGGACTTCTAAAATCGCCAGTTTCATACCCAAAGGGAGCAAAGTGGCCAAGAAGGAGAGTTCTGTCCCTGCACACAGCGGCATACCAAAGCCAGGGGGTAAAACCTCAGGGGTAGGGGGGAAGGCCCCCTTGGCAGGGGGGAAGGAGGGTGGGGAGCGTCCCCGGAGCATGCGGTTGGGAGGGGGTCTGGTACTGCACCGCGGACACCTGGACAAGGACAGGGACAGCAGACACTCTAGCTCCACCTCTAGTCTGGCTTCTACAGAGGGCAAGGCCTCACAACAGGGCAACAGCGCCGCCCCGGTGGTGGAAGGTGGAAGTGGTGGCACTACACAGAGCACAGCCTGCAACACGGTCAGCGTCCAGCTACCTCAGCCCCAGCAGCACCACAGCCACCCCAATACAGCCACCGTAGCACCCTTCATGTACAGGTGAGTGATACACCTACTTTGGACTGATAAAATTGTAAACTGTTACTGTAACTAGTCTTCCCTGTGGCTCAGTTGGTAGAGCATGGTGTGTGCAACGCTAGGGTTGTGGGTTCGATTCCCACGGGGGGCCAGAACAATTTTTTTTTTTACAAAAAATGCATGAAAATGAAATGAAATGTATGCATTCACTACTGTAAGTCACTCTGGATAAGAGTGTCTGCTAAATGACTAAAATGTAAATGTATTTGTCATGATGTGTCTGCCCAACCAAGCCTTTGTGAATCTGTAATAGTATCCTGAGAAAGCCTGAAAGGATCCTAAGTCGTTAGTCACTGATCATTAGTGGGCATCTGCAAGCTGTTTGCTAGGAATTTCCCCTAGAATCACTTTCCCGCTGTGTGTTTGTATGCTCACCCCACCCCTGACCCCTGTATCTCAGTCCCAGTGTGATATGGGTGGAGCCATTCTAACCACCTCTAGTTACCCCCCCCCCCCCCCCCCACTTCCCCTGGTCCTAGCCTGGGACAGCCTACCCGCTATACCTCTGATCAGGGTCCCCTTTCCCCTAACCCCAAAACTAAGGACTTATTAGCCAACCCTACGCTGTTTTTTTAATGATTTTGTTGTCACGGAGGACTGATTGGGCTCATTGATTCGATTTGAAAAAGAAATGCTGCGCTCGTGGAATGGCCTGCTTTGAGCACTACTGAAAAGTGCTATTTACATGTGAAAAATGAATGCCGTATGCTGCATTTGCTATAGGCCTATTGTTTACCTTTTTGTTGGCGATACTTTGATAATATGCAGCTGTTTAAAGGGCAAATCTACAGATGTTTTGGTAAAAAGCTGAGGGATGGGCCTGGAGAAATGTAACCACTCTCAGATTAATAGACAGAGCTATGGATGTAAGGTCTGATCATCCATGATATCAAAATGATTATTTGAACCATGTTATGAGGCTACACGGTGTTTACATTTACAATGTTTGCAAACATTGGAGAAAAAACAGCTTATATTTTGGGTTCTCATGGAGTATGACAGTTGAACTAAGCTCATGAGGCATTTATGAAGTTATATTCTTCAAGAATCGGCGATTGCACAGCGAGATCAATGGAAGGTTTCAATAGAATCAGTAGGAACCTTACGTTGATCTCGCTGTGCAGTCACTACACAAGGACTGAGAGGAGAATGTGTAGGAGCAATGGATGTATATATCTGTGCAATGATAACATTTCAGTGAAGGACAGGCAAATATATTTTGATTTGTTTAACGCTTTTTTTGGTTACTACATGGTTCCATATATGCTATTTCATAGTTTTGATGTCTTCGCCATTGTTCTACAATGTAGAAAAGAGTAAAAATAGAGAAAAACACTTGAATGAGTAGGCGTGTCTATAAGGGCACAAGGCCAGACCCAGATTCAGACACGGGCGGCAGATGGTTTGAGTCTTTGATATTTATTGTATTCCAAAAGGGCTAGGCAAGAGAATGGTCGTGGACAGGCAAAAGGTCAAAACCAGTTCAGAGTGCAGGAGGTACAGTGTGGCAGGCAGGCTCGAGGTCAGGGCAGGCAGAATGGTCAGGCAGGCGGGTACAGAGTCTAGAAACAGGCAAGGGTTAAAACAGGGAGGACTAACAAAAGAGAATAGAAAAAGCAAGAGCATGGGGAAAAACACGCTGGTTGACTTGAACAGACAAGACGAACTGGCACAGAGAGACAGGAAACACAGGGATAAATACACCGGGCAATATAAGCGACACCTGGAGGGGGTGGAGACAATCACAAGGACAGGTGAAACAGATCAGGGAGTGACCGTGTCCAAACTTTTCACTGGTACTGTATATCATTTCTATGTCCAAAAATGGATTTAGCAACTACAGATAGACTTAAAAGGAGCAATCAAAAGTGTGCGAGTTTTAACAAGTGTCCATTAGGCCTATTCATTTTTTTATTTTTTTTATCAACATGAATTAGATTAAGCATAGGCTGGGATCTGCTGGGATCTGCATATATGCAGCTGTTGCAAGAGCGCATTTCTCACTGCCTGTCCACTGGTTTCAAAAACAATGATTTATAGGCAGCTTCAACTTCTTGAATTCAACCATTATTGGGTTCAGATATACATTTAGATTTGTGAACAGCCGTCCACAACAACCACAATCCGTAAGGCGCAAATAGCTAAATGAGAGAGCAGCAGTGTGATTCACATCAATGCGCTATGTTGATATCAATAATAAGTGACATCCGTATCGCCGTAGACTACACCACTGCTGTCATCCTTACCTCCAAGCGTTTATTCAAGTTGGATAATCTTTGGATGCCGACAGCAGTCGCACTATTGGAAGACATAGCTCGGACTGTAGCCTACAAAAGCCTATTTCTGCTTTTTTCCAGCGATCCATCAAACACATTAGGTGTGTCATCAAAGTGGTCTCTAACTTTTGGACAGGCTCGCTCAGGTGGAACAAACTTAAACTTGCGCCTTTTTTCAATGCTGATTTGAATGTCATTGAGAAAACAGAGAAGCGTCAGATTTTTTGTTGTTGCTAACATCCTTTTATGAATTTAAAAGTAATCCTCGAAGTAATCATCTAGTTTTTCAAAGTATCTGTAATCTGATTACAATATTTTAGCTGGTAACGTAATGGATCACAGTTACCGTTTTTTGTAATCCCTTACATGTAACGGAATACATGTAATCCGTTACTCCCCAAGCCTGCCTCTGATCCTCCCCTGTATGAATAGCCCCCCCACTGTCTTACCCTTACACTCACCACTTATGAACTTCCTCTTCTGTCATTAGCCAGTCATAGGGCATTACCAGCAGGATCATACCATCTCTGTTTTAGAGAAAGGGGGGAATTGACATTGACAATCCAGATATTCCTTTTGACCTTTTACACTGTGTTATCATCTAGGTCACAAACGGACGTGGACGGTATCATGGCGACAGAGGCAGGGTCAGGAGGAAGAGGCGGAGAAAACGTTCTCTTTAAAACCAGCCAGCCATCCATTGAGGACCTTTCAGGTAGGCCATTAACTAGTTATGTCTGTAGGAGCTGTTAGGCGATTGATTATGTGTGTCTAAACAGTACAGAAATTACATAGGCCATTTTGTTTGTTAGTTTTGATTGTTTTAGATTGTTCGTTTGAGGAGAACAGCACATGAAACCGACTGTGGATTGATTCTGTCTGAAGGGAAAAATACCTTTCTGGCTCATGCACTCCAAATTCAGTTTTGTTTTTTGTTGTGTCCATTAGTGATGTGCAGGTTGACTCATAGCCCGCAGTCTTCCTCAGTTATGTCCACGGGGCGGGTTTAGGGTCATGAAATATTGTGTTGATGAAGGGCAGGTGGGTGGCGGGCGGGTTGAATAAAGAGAAAACAATACCTTAAAAATTCCATAAATGTGTCATTCGCGTGCAATTTATATCTATAGGCTACGTTTAGTTTTTCCCCCCCCATTATTTTAGGCTATCTGGCATTAGCGTGTAAGCCTATGTACGCGCACCAAATAGCCTACACACCATTTGCCAAATGTTTTTGGGAACGGGGTGAAAAAGTAAACGTCGATCCACACAGGCAAAAAGGACGTCGGAGTTTGACTCTGACTGTAGCCTACCGCCCATTTTCTATATTAGCGGTTTAGGGTCGGGTGTGGACCTCAGATTTTCACTTTATAACATATTGTCTGGGGGTTGCTGATGGGTTATTAGCAATTGCGGGCGGGTGCGGGTGAACAAACGGTTGACCCGTGCACCACTAGTGCCTATGTACACAGTCACAATGTTTGTTCTGTATAGCAGAAGATCCAGAGACACGGAGGCTGCGGACTGTTAAAAACATTGCAGATTTGCGCCAGAACCTGGAAGAGACTATGTCCAGTCTACGGGGGACTCAGATCACACACAGGTAAGAAACCCCCCTGCAATGAGAATAGACAGATCCAGAACATGTGTCCAGTCCAGTATCCAAAACAGACTTCGTATTGCAGATTCAGTTCTACATTCTGTTTCTGCGTATTCAACAAGTTCCACTGACATCCATTAAGACATAACAGACACAGCTCCTAGAGAGAGACCACAATAGTAATCACAATAAAGCTATTCTTAGCAATGATCCATAACACTTTCTCTTGTAAAAATCCCAAAAGAAGGCTGTTAATGTAAAATGTAAGGTTAGTTAGCACGCCTGTTTTTGTTTTTTTTTAAGGGGTGGATCAGCTTAATATTGTGGAAAGATTGTTGCTTCCATCAATGTAATTGTCTGCATAATTTCCAATCCCCCATATATTTTTGGGGTAAATATATATATACATACAGTTGAAGTCGGACGTTTACATACACCTTTGCCAACTACATTTCAATTCAGTTTTTCACAATTCCTGACATTTAAATCCTAGTAAAAATTCCCTGTCTTAGGTCAGTTAGGATCACCACTTTATTTAAAGAATGTGAAATGTCAGAATAATAGTAGAGAGAATGATTTACTTCAGCTTTTATTTCTGTCATCACATTCCCAGTGGATCAGAAGTTTACATACACTCAATTAGTATTTGGTAGCATTTCCTTTAAATTGTTTAACTTGGGTCAAACGTTTCGGTTAGCCTTCCACAAGCTTCCCACAAAAAGTTGGGTGAATTTTGACCCATTCCTCCTGACAGAGCTGGTGTAACTGAGTCAGGTTTGTAGGCCTCCTTGCTCACACACGCCTTTTCAGTTCTGCCCACAAATTTAGGTTGCCGTCATTAAAACACGTTTTTCAACCACTGCACACATTTCTTGTTAACAAACTATAGTTTTGGCAAGTCGGTAAGGACATCTACTTTGTGCATGACACAAGTAATTTTTCCAACAATTGTTTACAGATAGATTATTTCACTTATAATTCACTGTATCACAATTCCAGTGGGTCAGAAGTTTACATACACTAAGTTGACTGTGTCTTTAAACAGCTTGGAAAGTTACAGAAAAGGATGTCATGGCTTTGAGTCAATTGGAGGTGTACCTGTGGATGTATTTCAAGGCCTACCTTTAAACTCAGTGCCTCTTTGCTTGATATCATGGGAAAAAATAAATAAATCAGCCAAGACCTCAGAAGAAAAATGGCAGACCTCCACATATCTGGTTCATCCTTGGGCGCAATTTCCATACACCTGAATGTACCACGTTCATCTGTACAAACAATAGTACGCAAGTATAAACACCATGGAACCACGCAGCCGTCATACCGCACAAGAAGGAGACGCGTTCTGTCTCCTAGAGATGAACGTACTTTGGTGCAAAAAGTGCAAATCAATCCCAGAACAACAGCAAAGGACCTTGTGAAGATGCTGGAGGAAACAGGTACAAAAGTATCTATATCCACAGCAAAACAAGTCCTATATCGACATAACCTGAAAGGCCGCTCAGCAAGGAAGAAGCCACTGCTCCAAAACCGCCATAAAAAAGCCAGACTATGATTTGCAACTGCACATGGGGACAAAGATCATACTGTTTTGAGGAAACGGGGAGGCTTGCAAGCCGAAGAACACCATCCCAACTGTGAAGCACGGGGGTGGCAGCTTCATGTTGTGGGGGTACTTTGCTGCAGGAGGGACTGGTGCACTTCACAAAATAGATGGCATCATGAGGGAGGAACATTTTGTAGTTATATTGAAGCAACATCTCAAGACATCAGTCAGGAAGTTAAAGCTTGGTCGCAAATGGGTCTTCCAAATGGACAATGACCCCAAGCATACTTCCAAAGTTGTGGCAAAATGGCTTTAGGACAACAAAGTCAAGGTATTGGAGTGGTCATCACAAAGCCCTGACCTCAATCCTATAGAACATTTGTGTGCAGAACTGAAAAAGCGTGTGCGAGCAAGGAGGCCTACAAACCGTACTCCATTACACCAGCTCTGAACTTTTGCGGTTTAAGACTTGTCTGTCTGATGCTCTGTTCTAGTTTGTATGTAACGGGGGGCTTGTTCTCCAACCCCACTAGACTGTGTCTTGTGTCTGGTTCTTTCAGCATGATCCCCCCTTTTTATGAGAGTGTCAGTGTCTTTGATCCAGTAATGGCTTGATGGAGCAGTGGTCTTGTCTTTGGATTTATATTCATGCTCCTGACCCAGTCTCTCTCCCTGCTGCTTGCGCTCCCTTTCACAGGATTAGAGAGGTATTACCCACTGTATAGTCTAGTCCAGTTCAATGCTGCTGAGCTAATGTCTAGTCTTACGCTCATAGTCTTTTTTTCTGCTTCCCCAGCACCTTGGAGACAACCTTTGACAGCAACGTCACCACGGAGATCAGCGGTGGCGGTGGCGGCGGGAGTGGGCGGAGCATCCTCAGCCTCACTTCCTCCCGGCCCTCCCTGTCGTCATGGCGACTGGGCCAGTCCAGCCCCCGTCTGCAGGCTGGGGACGCCCCCTCCACGGGGAACGGCTACGGGGGTCGTGCCTTGGGAGGAGGAGGAGGGCAGGGGGGGCGCTACTTGTACCCTGGCCCCCTGCGGAGACAGCTGGCGGGGCGGGGAGGTGCCCTCGGTATGGATCTGGGGGAGAGAGGGGAGGATATTGACCTGGAGGGCATCGCCATGGAGGTGACGGGCTACATGAGTGACGGGGATGTGCTGAGCAAGAACGCAGCTCGCCCTGATGACGTCACCAGTGGGTGAGTATTCTGAGAGAACTAGCATATGATGACAGGGTCAAAACATAAAAATAGTGCTTTGCAAATTGCAACTTATCCCTTTTGGGGCTGGTTTGGTTGGTTTTCCGCCCTTTCTCATAGGTTTCGGGAATGAATGCGTTATAAGTGGCTGTCATGTCACAAGAGGGCGCCAGTGTATTTAATCTCCCCTATGTGTGCAAACGTGAACATGGTACAGCCATAAGTAGTGTGGCATAAAGGGGAAAATACAGTTGTTCTTTTTGTTGTGAGAGGACTTGTAAGACATTCTGTAATAGCTTTTTGAGATGGTATACATTTAGATAAGCATATGTCCTTTGGGGACCGGGCCCTGTATCCGCAAAGCGTCTCAGATTAGGAGTGCTGATCTAGGATCAGGTTTCCCCTGTCCATATCATTTTATTAATTATGATCCGAAAGGCAATACTGATTCTAGATCAGCACTCCTACTCTGAGACTCTTCATGAATACTGGCCCAGATCAGATGCTACCTCTATCTCCCAGAGGACAGTAGCTCCGCTCTATGAGTTCAATCCAGCAGCGTCGTACCACATAACCTGTTTGTTTTCTAGTCAGTGCCCATGTTGAAGTCAGTGTCCATGTTGTAACAGGCCCCCTGCATACCCTGGCTGTCATACTCTGCAATTTAAACCAATGCTGTCATCATTATCATCATATTAATTTACACACTGGGAGCCAACTGCTGCTGATGCCAGAATCGGGAGACTGAACGGCCAAAAAGAGAGAGAGACTAAGACTCTCTCTCTTTTTGGCCTTTCACTCTCCTGATTCTGGCATCAGCAGCAGACTCAAACTAAAAATCCTAAACTGCCTCAAAGTGTCAAGAGGAAGGAAAATAGCCTTGTTTAGAGCACATAATTCAGGGGTTACAAAACTCTTTTTGACCCCACCATGTAAAAAAAAGGGGGTTAATTGGGGCTAAGACAGTCTATTACAAATCAGTCTGACAGTACTTTTGACAGCATTTCTATGTGAAGGAAGTATGGTTTGAAGTGACTGAAATGCATTAGAAAGGTATTGGGAAGTTCAGAAGATCATCAGGCGATACTTTTGTATGCTCTTCTGTGTAGAACAGAACATCATCATTGGTAATGTTATTTTTCGCCCCCAGTCTGATTTAGTGTCTGGTCCTGTCCAGTCCGCTCTGTTCTAATGAGTCCTGTGCGGCTTGTGGGCAATGTAGAGAGTCTTATCTTTCAGTAATGGGGTCATAATATTGTGTAGCTTAGCCTTTTACTGCGGTGGGCTAAATCAGGGTCACACAGTTTCTTGGTAGTCTTAAACAAATCTACTTTGAAACAAAAATATCCACCTTACACAGATGGTTATGGGCTTAAAGAAAGAAGACACCTATACCATGTCAGATGTAGAGTTGAAATGTATTCAATTTTGGGTTTGCATCCCAATATTACACTTTATATGCATATAACAAAACCGTTTGATATAGAAACACTGGATTTTCGGCGGGTAAAAAAAAAAAAAAGGTTTATTAATTATGAAATTATGAAAAATATGAATAACATTCCACCCATGATGCCACTAGAGGGCGATTTGTTCATTTGACTGCAGGAAAGGGCTACACCATTCAAAAGACAGAGCCACATTGGTAGGACGAAAACAGAAACCGCTTTGTTTATTACAACCGCATCTAGCTACTGGAGTTTACCGACGTAACCCCGGATCTATGAACCAAAGCTCAAAGTTTCTCTTGCGACATAAACACTTCTGCAGAGCCACCTGCCCTGAAAGTGGTGGGGTTAAGTGCTCCCCCTGAAGCACTCAGATAACGCATTTCAAACAAAACACACACACACACACACACACAGTCTTTTTGTTCTGTATCTATTGACGCGGACTTGTCGTTCGTTCTAAATGTTCCATTGCCACACTGGCTGGCAACATTCCTATCCCTTGCTTGCTAGCTAGCCAACTACGGTTAATTTACAGTCACGTCAAAAAGTGCAGCCAGAATAACAGAAAAGTAGCCGCGTTTGCATTTGTTTAAGCTGTTTTATAGTGACATTTATTTTGGATACATCCATGACAATGATCTAATGAGGCGCGATTTCGCCTGGCGTAGAACATGTGCTCTCTCATTAGGACACTATTGTTCAGAGGAGCTAGCTAACACAATAACTTCAAACTGAAGCTGGAAAGACTGCAAACTAGCTGCACTTCGTTTCGTTTGACCTTTTTTCAATTGACATTTCTTTGTATATATCCAGAAAAAGGATGCCTGCTGATTCATGAGGTCCCGACACGTTCATTACTATGGGACAGCTGGGAGATTGAAACAATGTTGCAAATGTCGGAGAGAGTCAGCAAGGTTTATACAAATCTCCGCTGTTGAAAACATAATGTTAGTCTAAAAGAAATGTGAGATAATGTCTAGATGGTTTTTATAGTGGAGATCAAGGTTATAAATTGCCTGGCTGGGCTGATGAGACAGCGGATTATGCAGTCAGATGGAACAGAGTAAATAGGCATTGTAATGTCATAGATTTAGCCGGTGGTAACTTGTGGAATAGGCACCGGCTGGAATGCAGTTTTAACCAATCAGCGTTCGGGTTTAGACCCACCTGTTGAATAAAAAGGAAATACACAAAATCTCTGAGGATGAACTGTAGTCACAGGAGGGCATGTGTGTATGAATGGTCCCAACCTCGGCCATCAATCGATTGATGGTCGAAATTAGCCTTTATTCAAATGGCTTTCGTGGAAATGGAGTGACCAGATTACGCCTGTAGCCTGGGGGGTTCTGTGTGTGTGTGTGTGTGTGTGTGTGTGTGTGTGTGGTGATATGGTGGAGCCTCCCTGTGTCTTAACCATTTAAAACAGACACAGATAGCTCAGTCTCCTCCCCAGGCCTTGAATGTTTAACAACCAATGCTAAGTTGGCATTAGCAGCTAACTGATTCAACCGTGTATTGTAGGTTTGACCATAGAGAATGAGTTGGCAGTGGGATTCCACGCCCACCTACAGGGTAGTCACTATCTGGGCAAGTGGCAAAGTCATAAATAAATACAATTAAAATTAAATAAAAATAAATTAAATTAAATTGTAAATGAGAACTTGTTCTCAACTTGCCTACCTGGTTAAATAAAGGTGAAATAAATAAATAAATAAATAAATAAATAAAAATAAATACCGCCTTTTTCTACAGTTTATCTTCTAAAAATTAGATTTTAAACCTTATCTTATGCCTGACCCTGACCCTAACTTTGAATTAAGACCAAACATCAAAATGTTGTTTTCATAAATGTTTACGATATAGTCAATTGTGCCACCTGTCCACCTAGTGGAACTTACAGGCATCGTTCTTTATCTTTACCATGTAGATCGCCAATGCTTCCCACAGTTGTGTCAAGTTGGCTGGATGTCCTTTGTGTGGTGGACCTTTTCTTGATACACACAGGAAAGTGTTGAGTGTGTTAAACCCAGCAGAGTTGCAGTTCTTTTTTCCCCATTTTTTTTACCCCTTTTTCTCCCCAATTTCGTGGTATCCAATTGGTAGTTAGTCTTGTCTCATCGCTGCAACTTCAGTACAGACTCGGGAGAGGCGAAGGTTGAGAGCCGCGCGTCCTCTGAAACACAACCCAACCAAGCCACACTGCTTCTTGACACAATGCCCATCCAACCCAGAAGCCAGCCACACCCATGTGTCGGAGGAAACACTGTACACCTGGCGACCGTGTCAGCGTGCATGCGCCCGGCCCGCCACAGGAGTCGCTAGAGCGCGATGGGATAAGGACATCCCTGACGGCCGGCTGGACTCTAACCAGAATGTCTAGTGGCACAGCTAGCAGTGCGATGTAGTGCCTTAGACCACTGCGCCACTCGGGAGGCCCTAGAGTTGCAGTTCTCGACACAAACCGGTGTGCCTGGCACCTACTAGCATACCCCATTCAAATGCACTTACATTTTATGTCTTGCCCATTCACCCTCTGAATGGCACACATACAAAATCCATGTCTCAAGGCTTAAAATCCTTCTTCTCCTCCCCTTCATCGACATTGATTGAAGTGGATTTAACAATAAGGGATCGTAGCTTTCACCAGGATTCACAGGGTCAATGTCATGGGAATATATACTTTTTTGATTACTCAGTGTATGTTTGTGCACATGGAAGTAAGTGATTTATGTTTACTATAGGTTAATCAAATCAATTTTATTGGTCACGTACACATATTTAGCAGATGTGTTCCTAGCTCCGACAGTGCAGTAGTATCTAACGGTTCACAACAACACACACACATCTAAAAGTAAAAGAATGGAATTAAGAAATATATAAATATTCGATTCAGCGATGTCGAAGTGGCATTGACTAAAATACAATAGAATAGAAGACAGTGTTTTAGTCAATGCCACTCCGGCATTGCTCAATCGAATATTTATATAATTATTTCAGTTTTAGATTAGTGTGTATTGTTGTGAACTGTTAGATTCGACTGCACTGTTGGAGATAGATAGGAACACAAGCAGGTTAATGAAGCACAAGCAGGTTAATGAAGCAATACAAATGTTATGTGACTAAAATGAAAGGCCATTTAATTGAAAAAAATGGCCCATTGTTTTCGTCATTTTGATAATAACTACACAAAATTGTTATGCAAAATGACAAAAATTGGACTAAGACTTAATGATATTTTAGTCAAAATGACTAAGACTAGACTGAATCTAAAAAAGGGTGCAGACATTAACACTGAACCAGGAACAACATCTTGGAAATGTAGGAGAAGTACTGGTCTAGCTGCACTTGTGTGTGTGTGTGTGTGTGTGTGTGTGCATGCGTGTGTGTCTGTGTTCTTCTGTGCATGTGCGGAGCTCCAGTGGTGTGGCGTTAATGACCGGTCCAGTCGACCAGCAGCAATTTAATCTGATTGATGAGACTGGTGCCTGGGACGGACAAACAAGATGGATGTTCTTTCCTCTCCTCGTTGGTTTTATTTAGAGCAGGAAGGAACAGCCATCTTGTTTGTCCGGCCCAGGCACCAGAAAGGCAAGGAGTTGTTGACTCTCTCTCTGGGGTGTTAGACCAAGTGTTGGACCGTGCTCTATTTTCTTCTTCCTGGCTTAAAAGCTGACATGAAAAACTGTCTTCTTCCAGTCAAACAATTTCCGTTTTGGAATCCATCAAGAATGAACTGTATTCCAACAAAAGTGTTGTGTAATTTTAACGTGAGCGTTGACTTTGAAAACCTTGTGTTCTCTGATGTGACCCTTGACGTTTTCTGATCTCAGCTACATGACGGACGGCGGTCTGAGTCTGTACACGCGGCGACTCAACCGTCTACCCGACGGCATGGCGGCGGTACGAGAGACCCTCCAACGCAACACCTCCACGGGCCAGGGAGACGCTGACAGGTAGGACACACACACACACACACACACAGACCATTTCACTGCATCATTGGGAGAGGTCCTTACATTGGGTCAAATTACAAAATGGTTGGATTTGTGTCCTTGTGACCTGCGTGGATCAATGGAAAGGATAACAGGGCAGCAGTTTGACCTCTTTCTGGGAGAGAGAGAAAGAGGAGGAGGGAGTGGTTTAATGTCTAATTGACAGCGGGAAATGGATGGAGGCATTATACTATTAAGATGGAGTGTGTTGGTATGGAAGAGAAGCGGACGGGTGTGTGGGACCGAAGTGAGAAAGAGTGAAGCTAAGTCAGACTGCAGTTATAACTCCTCTCAATCTGCAGGTGTGAGTGATTTCCTGTTTTTCCCACCTTTTGACCTCTATCTTCCCTCCTCCTCTCTCACACCCCCTAAGCCCTCACCTCTTCTCCCCTTTTCCCTCACCTCCTAACCCCTAAGGTGAGAGATGAAAGCTTCCGGTCTCTCTCCTCTCACCATGAGCCATCTTGACCTTTTGCCTGCCTCTTTCTTTACCACCCTGCTCACACTGTATCTTTCTCACCTCTGCCCTTCACCTTCCATAAAGGTCTTAAAGAAACCCCTAAAAGGTGTGTGTGTGTGTGTGTGTGAGAGAGCTTTTACGTATTGGCAGTTGTTGATGAGAGAAAAAGGGAGAGAGTGGAGAGAGAGAGAGAGAGTCTGAAACGGTATTAAATGATAAAGGTCTTTTGGGAACGGTGTAGTATTTATTTTTTTACTTTCATCTATCTGGGAGTTAATCTTGTTAATAGTGCATTACTGCTTGTGCCAGTCGTCTCTCTTTGTTGATATTCCCGACTGATCTTCAAAGAGCGTTCCACTCCTTTCTGAAAAAGCGCAGAGGTGGAGGGTTGGGGGAAGGCAAGGAGGGAGGGGGTAGAGGCGGGGGAGTGGGGGGTGGGTGTGTAGAGGGTACATTTGGAGCAGCCCTCCTGAAGGAATGTCTGATACATGTGGTTAGTGGTTTTGGTTTGCATTAATTGGGAGAGTTGTAAAGTGGTGGGTAACTGCGTTAACATAATATAGCAGGGCTGAAATGGCTTCAGGCTAAAGTGTGTGTGTATGTGGCGGGGGGGGGGGGCTGAAATGAGATCAGTCTAATTTAATAGATGACTGGGGGGGGGGTAATGGAGCTGATTTGGGAAGGTGGGGAGCTGGATTTGAAAGCTGACCACCTTACTATGCCGTGTGTGTGTGTGTGTGTCTGCATGTGGCATCCTGTTGTGTGTGTATGGGCGTTGTTGCGGTGTAAATTTCACGAGCCCTGACTGAGAGTCCGCATCAGCTCCTTAGTTGGCCGCTCCGTAACGGGCTGCGGTTGACCACTGGATCGGAGACCTATAAAACAGATCAGCTTTTAACGTCTTAATGATGCTGCTGTGGACACCGGCATCTTAGCCTGCCGTCAGGGCCCAGTCAGCGATAGGGTTGGGGGTTGGGGTGTCAGATATCACCATGGCGATGGGGTAAAAGCCTTGTGACCTCAGGCTAAGAGCTTCAACGTGTCATAGTGCACAAGGGGGGGGTATATTCTGTCGCTCTCCAGGACACTGACTGATTCCTGATAAAGGAACGTGCAAATGACATTTCAAACTGGCACTATCATTACCAAAGAACCCCTTTTAGTTATGAGACAACACAGACCCACAGCGACAAAAGCCTGAGAGTGTCACATTGAATTAATGTGTGTGTGTGTGTGTGTGTGTGTGTGTGTGTGTGTGTGTGTCTTTCAGCTCGCGTTTCATTTCACGGCCAGAGAAAGAGGAAGTAACTCATCTGTAACAATCTGTCCGCTGATTTGAATTCCTTTTGTCCGACCAGACAAAGAGACAGTCTTTTCTCTCTGTGTGTGTGTGTGTGTGTGTGTGTGTGTGTGTGTGTGTGTGTGTGTGTGTGTGTGTGTGTGTGTGTGTGTGTGTGTGTGTGTGTTGTGTGTGTTGTGTGTGTGTGTGTGTGTGTGTGTGTGTGTGTGTGTGTGTGTGTGCGTGCGTGTGTTCTTGCAGATACAGTATGAAACAGATAGGAGAAAAACAGGAAAGGCCCAAACCACCCTTTTAACATTACAATGATAAATACAGGATATCCCTCTGTCCTCTCCTTCGTCTCTTATTGCTCTCCGTTCTTCACTCCTTGTGTGTGTGTGTGTGTGATGTTAGTGGATCTCTGGGGAGGTTTTACATCTTCCACTCCCCAGGGTGTATGTGTGTGTACAGCCTAAGGAGTTGTAGTTATTTCCAGCACCCTCTCAACACCACAGCATCCCCAATGCCCATTTCCGTACCTGTCTGGACTTGACTATTCCCCTCAGGTAATTGAGGAGAAGGGAGGTGCTCAGGTAAAGGTTGCACCTGGCAGTAAAACGACTGGACAGGATCACTTCCTCTCTACCTTCCTGCTCTACCTTAGAGGAATCCTCATTCCCCCCCTTGCTCTGTCTGTCTCTCTCTGTCTCTCTCCGTCTCTCTCTCTCTCTCTCTCTCTCTCTCTGTTGTGTGTTGCCCTCTCTCCAGCGTAGAGGATGCTGGGGTTTTGCTCCAGGCTCTAAACATGTACAGTCACAATCTTTTCTCCTTTCTCTCTCGTTCCCCAGGCATTTCATGAACCACCGATCATGTTTCTCTGATAACCAAGAGGCCTTTTTGTATGATAATACACTGCGCGTGCATTTACATTTTAGTCATTTAGCAAACGCTTTTATCCAGAGCGACTTACAGTAGTGAATGCATACATTTATTTTATTTTTTCCCCCCTTTTTTAATTTTTTCGTACTGGTCCCCCGTGGGAATCGAACCCACATCCCTGGCGTTGCAAACACCATGCTCTACCAACTGAGCCACACGGGACCGTGTGTGTGTGTGTGTGTGTGTGTGTGTGTGTGTGTTAAACCCCAGTGCCTGCCCTCAATAACATTTCTATGTGTCTCATGCTTAGACTGTTCACATAACGTCACCCTCTAGGATCAGATCCAATATCAAACCTCCAAAAGTTATTCCGCGGCGTTCATTTTGAGAGTCTCATGATTCCAGCAGCATGTGGGCTCTGGTCCGGAATACCAGGAGTATTTTGGATAGTGAGGCAGGAGGAGAAGATGGGTTGTTACTGGCTTAATACTATCATCGGTGTGTCTTTGTGTTTGGGTGACGCTACTACTGACAGCTTTCTACGTTCTGTGTTCTTCTATGGTTGGAGTAGCGGATACGGCAATGTCTGCACTCATTGTTTTTGGAAGCACTCTTACATTGGTTTGATTAGCTGAGAAATGGATAAAGGACCACTCCCTCCCTTTGTCTGCTTCTAGGCTTCTCTCTGGCTCTCTTTTCCTCAGTCCCTCTCCGTCTCGCACGCGCGCACACACACACACACACACACACACACAAACCTCTCGACTTATACATGGAATGCAAAATGCTATAAATCCCCTTTTGACGTCTTTTATGCAAGAACAGGACTTTCCTGTTTCCCCTATTGCGTGTCTTTGTAATCGCATATAACGCTGCGCTGAAACACTGCGTCTCAACATCATTCTACCCAGTGTGTGATATCTGGAGCTTCACTTTGAGCGTTGAGCTTTCAGCTGAACTATTTGCCCAAGTCACTGACACCCCCCCCCCCCCAAACACACACCCACGTACCCCAGCTGCAGAGGTGCCCCTGTACTCCTGAGCACACGCACCCTTGCCTTCTCCGGTGCCTGGGAGGGTATGGGATTAGACTGGGTGATAGGTCATAGTTCAGGTGTAACAGTACATTACCAGAAAGCGAGAGGGAGGGGATACAACTGGGACAAAGAGGGAGGCGTACAGCGAAGGAAACTTCAATGGGCAAAAAGAGAAGGGAAAGATCGACAAGAGGATTTAACAAATTGTAGTGGAGGAGGGGAATCTGAGACTCGAGTGTGTGTGTGTGTGTGTGTGTGTGAGAGAGAGACGGCGAGAGAGAGATGGATAGAGAGAGACTCCTAGGAGCGTTTACTGATGTCGTTGTAGCCGTGGATACCGGTGCTTCTATGAACCCCCTCTTCCCCCTGGGCTTCCCCTCTGTCACCAGCACACCTGCCTCGCCCCAGGACACACACACACACACACACACACACACACACACACACACACACACACACACATAGAGGGCGTGGTTCTTACACACAGTTATCTCCTCTCTCTCAAACACACACACACTCACACACACACTCTGCTGTAATGGTCTATGCCTTTGTCTCCGGCTGGCTGACTCCTATTGGATCAGTGCTTAGGGAAGTGGCGTTGAGCCTTGCTGTGCCACAGAGCGTGGCAGGGATGTCGTCACTGGGACGTACTGACTGCCTGCCATCGGGACACTGCATCGCAATGGCTGGCCTCTATTCTGGAGTGTGATCAGAAGAGCGTGGAGGAAACATGTAACGTGAAAGAAGGGAAGTCTGACACAGAGAGAGAGAGATGAAAAAGCCTTCCATCCCCTGCCACTTTGGAGGATGTTTCCGTTGAAAGTTTATAGACGGACAGACTGCCGCATGGATATTGGCTCTGAGGAACAGACAGTGGTTGGACAACCCTGAACTGGTTGGTTTGGGAATCTGCCGTGAAGGGGTTGCCTAGCCCCACCTGCCACCTTGGCCTGCGTAACGTGGCAAAGGTTAAGCGGTACCCTCCTCTACCTCACGGAGGGGTCGAAAGACATTTTGCTGAGTGGGGGTAAAAATGTGCAGGTTTGTGGTGGTACCCAAGGTAACGAGATCAATGTGATTTATCCACACTTAGTATGGGAGGGAGGCTCACACCCACACGCACGTACATATACACGCGCGCACACCCGTGCAGATTCACACACAAACACCTGAGGACTGGAGAAATGAGATGAGGTAGTTTACAGTGTGTTTATGGTCTGGTGTGTGTGTATGGTCTGGTGTGTATGTGTGTGTCTTCTGTCAATGTGAAATTCCACACTTGTCTGCCTCCCACTGGGTCCTTTCGATCAGTGTGTGTGCGGTTTGTGCGCGTGCAGTGGTCTGTATCCCACATCTGTATTGGGCGCGTTTCTTTTATGGGTCTGTCGGTTGACTCAAGCAAGCGCACAGAGAGAGACAGAGAGAGAGAGACAGAGAGAGAGAGAGAGAGAGAGAGAGAGAGAGAGAGAGAGAGAGAGAGAGAGAGAGAGAGAGAGAGAGAGAGAGAGAGAGAGAGAGAGAGAGAGAGAGACGGACGGACGTCGTTTTGAGGTAACGTTCGTTTCGTACCTAAGCATGTGTTTACTCGAGCTAGTCAAATGAGAAACGAGGCTAGAAAAAGAGATACTATAGAGGGACAGATGCATTCCGTGACCCTGTAGTCCAGGAGTCGGGTCATTTCTCTGTGCTGCGGGGACAGCTGTGTCATTGAACGACCACACAACTCCGGACCCGGAATGTCCACAAGGAGAAGGAATGCACCGAGTCCTGTCCACGATCCTCTCCGCCGCTCCTTCGCCCTCTCTCTTACCCCGTGCCTCCCCGTTCTCTACCTCCCTCACCCTGTATTTCTCCCTCACTCCCTCCCATATTCTCACACCCAATCCCCGGGGGCCTGTTCAAACTGCCCTCCCCCATTCCCTCCCCATCTCCCTCACTCCTCCCTGTGTATCGAGGGGCCAGAGGTGGTGTTTACAGAGGGACAGCCAAACAGTGGTTGTGTGTACAGTCAGCTCAGTCAGTACACACACACACACACACACACACACACACACACTGGTGTGTGTTCCTACTGGCTGTCTACACTAAAGAATAGGTTTGGGGTCAGGGTTAGTTTGGAGGTTTCGTGTTGAGGCAGTAGTGGCGCAGCCAAGCTAGAGTTCTCATGATGAGGCACTTCTAAAAAAAACACAAAAAAAACATCTGGTTTGTTTGCGCCTGTCGCCGATGTCGGTTATGTGTGACGGACGGAAACGCCTTCTCAAGACTCTCTTTTCTCAGCCTTGATTTTATTTCCATAAAACAAAACTGTCTGTCTTTTGAAATCCATGCGGTCTGACGGATTAAGGGTGTGCGTGTGCGTGTGCATTTCTCCGAGTGTGTGAGCCTCACCTGTCTCTTTCCCCATGATGTCATCTGTGACCTCTCACCCTTCGGGGGTATATATTAGAGGGAGCTCATGTTTAGTGTGTAAACCCATGTCCAATCCACTCACACTGTCTCTAACAGTAGTCTACTAGTCATCTGATCCTACAGCAGTCTGAGTAACAGTAGCCCTCCCTTGAACAGAGGAAATTCCTTATCGTCCAGAGGTTATTATCTACGTCTGAGCGCGCGTGTGTGTGTGTGTGTGCGTGCGTAATTATTGTTTTATTTCTTCTTGTACTTTTACCCCAATTTCGTGATATCCAATTGTCCCATTACTGCAACTCCCGTACGGACTCGGGAGAGGCGACGTGCATGTGTAAATGTACGTAAGAGTTGGAGTGAGCTTCGCCGGGTAACAATATGGGCAGAGCTAAAAAAAAACAAAAAAACTTGCTTCCCCAGAGACACATATAAGGAAACTAAACAAACAGAGAACAACATAAACAGAAGGTTTTTCCAGGACGCTGTCGGACACTCCCATGGGTCCAGCCCCAACGGCAGCTCTTTCTCATTGGCCCAGCGGTCCCAGTTGAATAACAGCAGGGTTTATGGCCCCTGACCTGTGTGTGAAAACAGAGGGCGGTCTTCGGGGACACGGGGGAAGAAACTCAGGCGGTAGACCAGGAATGTGTTGATTTGGGTCAGTTCAGAGTCTGTTCTCTCACCTACTGTCTCTCTCTGTCTCTCTCTCTCTCACCTACTGACTCTGCCATCCCGGGATTTACGGTATTACCGGCATAGCACACAAAGGGGCACTAAACATGCAACAACAACAAAAAGCCACCGATTACCAAAATTCTAACAAAATTAGCACAAGTAATAACGAAATCACACATACAGTAAGCTGTTAGCTAAATGCTATAGAACAAAAATGAACATAAACTAATTGCAAAGACGGGCATATCCAGCTCATAAAGTTACGCAAGCATAGTTAGTAGCTACCGACAGTCATTTTCGGTGAGTGTGGACATTTACAAGCGAAAGTGGACGAGAGAAATTGTGCAAATGAAAGTTGTGATGCAGGCTTTTCTGAAGTAAGCCCAGCATGTGTACACGGAGCAGAGGGGAGAACAACGGAGGAGGGGAAAAAACGCTAGCAGGAAGCACAGGGAAAAAATGGCATCTGTACAGTTAACTCGGATAACAGAGCTCTTTTGACTTCTAAAACACGGCAGAAAGCCGTTCCAAGGTATTTAGTAGTGAATTGCAACTTCACCTCATGTGCGCCGCACAGCAGAGACTTGGCGATAGAACGCTACGAGCTCACGCTTTCTCTTGTTGTGCCCTTAACAACGAACAGGTGACTGGCTCAGCTATTCTGGGGGAACTACGGTAAGCTTCATAATGTAAAACGATGTGACAGATGAAATGATGAACACAATCTGCTTTATCTCCGAGCGTATTACACAAGTTGATTCCAGGTATTAACTTAAAAAGTAGCTACAAATATTCACATTTATTGAAAGTAAATAACTCGATGGTGTTGATGGTATTGAAAAACCATCTCGTGGCTTTTTTCAAATACCCCGGTATATGGTATACCGCCCAAACTGACGTTGTCTCTCCATCTCTCTCTCTCTCCACCTACTGTCTCTCTCCATCTCTCTCTCTCCCCTTCTGTCTCTCTCTCTCTCTCCCCCCTTCTGTCTCTCTCTCTCTCTCCCCCCTTCTGTCTCGCTCTCTCTCTCCCCCTTCTGTCTCTCTCTCTCTCCCCCTTCTGTCTCTCTCTCTCTCCCCCTTCTGTCTCTCTCTCTCTCTCTCCCCCTTCTGTCTCTCTCTCTCTCTCCCCCCTACTGTCTCGCTCCATCTCTCTCTCTCTCCCCCCTACTGTCTCGCTCCATCTCTCTCTCTCTCTCTCCCCCCTACTGTCTCGCTCCATCTCTCTCTCTCCCCCCTACTGTCTCGCTCCATCTCTCTCTCTCCCCCCTACTGTCTCGCTCCGTCTGTCTCTCTCTCCCCCCTACTGTCTCGCTCTATCTCTCTCTCTCCCCCCCTACTGTCTCGCTCCGTCTCTCTCTCTCTCCCCCCCCTACTGTCTCGCTCCGTCTCTCTCTCTCTCCCCCCTACTGTCTCGCTCCGTCTCTCTCTCTCCCCCCCCCTACTGTCTCGCTCCGTCTCTCTCTCTCTCCCCCCTACTGTCTCGCTCCATCTGTCTCTCTCTCCCCCCTACTGTCTCGCTCCATCTCTCTCTCTCTCCCCCCTACTGTCTCGCTCCGGCTGTCTCTCTCTCCCCCCTACTGTCTCGCTCCGTCTGTCTCTCTCTCCCCCCTACTGTCTCGCTCCGTCTGTCTCTCTCCCCCCTACTGTCTCGCTCCGTCTGTCTCTCTCCCCCCTACTGTCTCGCTCCGTCTGTCTCTCTCTCCCCCCTACTGTCTCGCTCCGTCTGTCTCTCTCACCCCCTACTGTCTCGCTCCGTCTGTCTCTCTCTCCCCCCTACTGTCTCGCTCCGTCTGTCTCTCTCACCCCCTACTGTCTCGCTCCGTCTCTCTCTCTCTCCCCCCTACTGTCTCGCTCCGTCTGTCTCTCTCTCCCCCCCTACTGTCTCGCTCCGTCTGTCTCTCTCTCCCCCCTACTGTCTCGCTCCGTCTGTCTCTCTCTCCCCCCTACTGTCTCGCTCCGTCTGTCTCTCTCTCCCCCCTACTGTCTCGCTCCGTCTGTCTCTCTCTCCCCCCTACTGTCTCGCTCCGGCTGTCTCTCTCTCTCCCCTACTGTCTCGCTCCGTCTCTCTCTCTCTCCCCCCTACTGTCTCGCTCCGTCTCTCTCTCTCTCCCCGCTACTGTCTCGCTCCGTCTGTCTCTCTCTCCCCCCTACTGTCTCGCTCCGTCTCTCTCTCTCTCTCTCCCCTACTGTCTCGCTCCGTCTGTCTCTCTCTCCCCCCTACTGTCTCGCTCCATTTCTCTCTCTCCCCCCTACTGTCTCGCTCCATCTGTCTCTCTCTCCCCCCTACCGTCTCGCTCCGTCTGTCTCTCTCCCCCCTACCGCCTCGCTCCGTCTGTCTCTCTCCCCCCTACCGTCTCGCTCCGTCTCTCTCTCTCTCTCCCCCCTACTGTCTCGCTCCGTCTGTCTCTCTCTCCCCCCTACTGTCTCGCTCCGTCTCTCTCTCTCCCCCCCTACTGTCTCGCTCCGTCTCTCTCTCTCCCTACCGTCTCTCCGTCTCGCTCTCCTCGGTCTCCTCCTCTCCTTCTGTTCCGTAGCGTTTCTTAACTTTCTAAGAGCATTTGCCGAGGAACTTGTTAGCGTTGCAGTCCCCCAGGACCCGCTCCCATCTTTCATCATGACGACCACGCCCGATGCTTACAAAGAGAATAGTCTGTCTGTACACCTAACCTAATCCTAAAGACCAATGCTCAAATGAATCCATTTAACTCCATTTCTACAAACTACCACACAGCTGTGAAGGTCTCCGTCTCACTAAGAGCGATTCCCCCGCTCAGAAATCAACGCCAAAGTGAATTGATTGTCGAATCACACACATCAATTGAACCCGTAACTTTCTGACGTTTCGGTATTAGCGTTTGGTGCTTGGAACTGCTCCTCTTTACTAAGCTCAACGGGGGTTGGCTGTGGTTAGTGTCATCGTCATTTCTGATTGGCTCTAAATGGCTGGGTGGTAGTTAATAGGTAGGTTGTGCTGCCAGCAGGAGGCTGTGGGTTCGGGCCATGTTGCTGGGCTGATCTCTAATTAGTAATGGGCTGGCAGTTAGTCAGGGTGGATCTGTCTGGGAACTCTGGGATCACACACACCGACACGTATGACATGGATGGGAAGTTGGGAATGTTGGATTTGGGAATATCTGATAGTAAGGAATAATGTTTTGTATGTATGATCATACTATGACCGTACTGTAACTTCATACTTTTGGGTTTTTAGACGATGCCTTATTTTGGTTCCATAGGATTTGGGCGGCAGGTAGCCTAGTGGTCGGAGCGTTGGGCCAGTAACCGAAAGGTTGCTGGATCGAATCCCCGAGCTGACATGGTAAAAATCTGTCGTTCTGCCCCTGAACAAGGCAGTTAACCCACTGTTCCCCGGTAGGCCATCACTGTAATTAAGAATTTGTTCTTAACTGACTTGCCTAGTTAAATAAAGGTTACATTTAATTACAACAACAACAAAAACATTTGGGAGAGTTTGCCATTGTGCTGTGATGTTACTGGTTTGGCTGCAGCAGTGAGCTGGTTAACTGTGCTTGGGGAAGGTCAGGTTACATGCACTAGGGGAGAACACTCTCTCTTTCACGGTTCCCTCACTCAGTCCAGAGAGAAAGAGAGACGGGGGAATATGCGAGAAGAGATAAGGCAACAGGAGAGAGAAAAGAGGGAGAGGGAGGGATGAGGAGTGCAGAAGACACAGTCAAAAACACAGAAAGGGCCAGAGCGAGCAAAGGGATAAAGGCGGAGTGGGAGGGGGGGAGGTAGACACAAAGAGAGAGTGAGACTGGCAGAGGGAGAGGCAGAAGGAGAGGGATAGAGTGAGAGAAGCCGAGAGAGAGAGAGAGAGAGACTGGCAGAGGGAGAGGCAGAAGGAGAGGGTTAGAGTGAGAGAAGCAGAAAGAGAGAGAGACTGGCAGAGGGAGAGGCAGAAGCAGAGGGATAGAGTGAGAGAAGCAGAAAGAGAGAGAGGTTGGCAGAGGGAGAGGCAGAAGGAGAGGGATAGAGTGAGAGAAGCAGAAAGAGAGAGAGAGAGACTGGCAGAGAGAAGCAGAAAGAGAGAGAGGTTGGCTAGCTCAGTGTGTAACTCAGCGGTATGGACTTATGAAGCTCTCGGTCCAACTCGGCATTCTCCCCCACACTACAGGTTCCCACGACATCCCAGGAACTCTGGCCAGGTAAGAGAGTGTGTGTGATGGCTCTTTTTCCTTTTGAACATGGGCTAATCTACATCTTCAGAAGGATACTAGATATTACATATGGACAATAACCTTTAGATTCTCAGTTGGTCTGTGATGTTTCTCTCTCTCTCTCTCCGTCTCTGTGCGCGCGGGGGGGACTATCCCCCATATGGCTGTGTGAACATGTTTAGACGGCTGTGGTCAGTCTAAATCTCTCACCAGTTAGCTCAGTCTGCAGTCCTGTCAAGAACAGATATACTGTGGCTTTTAAGGCAACTTCAAAGCATCCGAGCCTCGGAGCTTAAGCTACAGATTGCGGTGCTTGCGGTAGATATCAGATCTGTGTGATGAGTGTGTGTTAACGTGAGATCCCCCAGTATGTTGTAAAGGGCTGTGTGTGTGTGTGTGATGGGATAGACGAGGAGGATAGATGCTTAAGCCAAAGTCAGTGAGGACACGTTGATGTATGTCAGTGTGTGCGTCTTTAGCGACAGGGTTGTGTGTGTCTGTCGCGTTAGAGGTCATGGATCCGTCCCTGGATGACTCTAATCCAAACACCAGGGTACAATAGCAGCTGTGTGTGTGTGTGTGTGTGTGCTCAATAGTTGTCAAGCCTGCTTTTAACTCTTTTCCCTCCCTGTGGTCCTTTCAGACTGATGTTTGTCCTGTCTCATCCATAGTCTCCCTAGAGATCACTCTAGTCTCTCTTGCTGCCCCCCCCCCCCCCCCCCCACACACCCTCTAGTCTCGACCACCCGCCCCCATCCCCTGCCCCGCTTCGCCCCCCCAGGGTCGGGGATAGACGAACATAGCCTGTATAATTGTTCAAAGTGGGGTTAAAGACTAGTGTGTGGACAGTGTGTGTGTCGTAGAACCTTCCTGGTTCAAGGTTAGTCTCCTCTGTGTTTGATGGACAGCTCCAGTCAGTGTGTGTGAGACTGAGATTTCCAGGCAGCTCGGGGCTTATGCTGCTGCCTGAACCGTGCCTTACATTCACCCTGCCTCTTAGGAGGGCTTTTCTCCCTGGTGCAGAGAGAGACTGTGTGTTATCACCCAGGATTACGCTCATACATAAAATATCCCTCCTATCTCCGTGGGTTCGCCAGCTTGTGCGGTCACAGAGCTTTAGCTAGGCTAGCAGGGCATCTACACTGTGAGGGGATTCATATTCAGAGCCAGAACGACTGATACATTGCCGTCGTCTGTCTAGAGCAGCGCTTTCCAACCCTTTTCCCGGAGAGCTACCCTCCTGTAGCTTTTTCGCTCCAACCCCAGTATCTACCCTGATTCAGCTTATCGACCAGATGGTTATCAGAAGCAGGTGTGCTAGATTAGGGTTGGAGGGAAAATGTACAGGGCTGTAGCTCTCCAGGAACAGGGTCGGAGAACCCTGGTCTAGCCTATGTGTTGCTCCATGGAGGTATGGTAGTGAAATGTGAAATATTCACAGTATTCAGCCGATTCCTCGGCTGGAAATGAGATAAAGGCTCTGAAGTTGAAAATGTAACACTGATTTAATTGGAGAGTCCTTTTCGGTTGCGTCCGTTCAACCACGCACTGAACCCTTGTTCAACTCGTTTTACAAACGAGGTATCTGTTTAAAGGCACATTTTGTACCGTTTGTTCTTTTCTAAAAACGAATCCCTTTCGGGTATGCCCTTGCCTCTCTTCTCCTGGTTGTGGTTGGCACGTCACCTCTCCTCTCTCCTCCCTTTACCCTGGTTAAAATGGTGTTGTTTAATTCAACCTATCTTCTTCTCCTTTCTCTCCAGCTGGGATGACAGCAGCTCGGTGAGCAGTGGCGTCAGTGACACCATCGACACAGATGACATCAACACCAGCTCGTCCATCAGCTCCTACGCCAACACACCGGCCGCACAGCGCAAGGCCCTCAGCGGACAGGTCGGTGTGGAGGCTAGATACAAACACACATATGCATGAACGTCACCCATGCGCGCGCACACACACACACACACACAAACACTCAACACACACAAATGCAGCTCCGGGCTCTAAACGGACACACGGATAAACTCTCAAGTACAGTCTCACACTCCCGCTTCTCCCCCCCCTCTTTCTCCTCTCCCCCGTCCCTTCTCTCCCCCTTAGCTCCGAGCGTGTTAAATGATATTGACATTCCTCACAGTTTAGAAGGGAATATGAGCCTATAGTATTGCTCCGGGTGGCAGACCTGTGAACTGACTAGACTAAGGTTGATGTTTTGAACTGGCCTCAAGTCATTAAATACCAATTTTAAGAAGCCACCTTTTTGATAAACTGTCTGAGAAGTGATTCTACTCTCAGCTTGTTTTTGGGTGGCTTTGGGAAAGGGGTTGGGTGTCCGGATAACGCACACCCGCTATACAATAACACTCATTTAATGTACTGGTTATTTGATGTAGGATAACAAAGCCTGTACAAAGACCGCCATTCTCCCAGTAGTAGTTGACCTTTGGCACCACACTATATGAATATAGTCTCTTTCCGTAGAAACTGCCTCCATGTTGGATCCATACAGTGGGGGAAAAAAGTATTTGATCCCCTGCTGATTTTGTACATTTGCCCACTGACAAAGAAATGATCAGTCTATAATTTTAATGGTAGGATTATTTGAACAGTGAGAGACAGAATAACAACAAAAAAAACAGAAAAATGCATGTCAAAAATGTTATAAAATGATTAGCATTTTAATGAGGGAAATAAGTATTTGACCCCTCTACAAAACATGACTTAGTACTTGGTGGCAAAACCCTTGTTGGTAATCACAGAGGTCAGACGTTTCTTGTAGTTGGCCACCAGGTTTGCACACATCTCAGGAGGGATTTTTTTCCCACTCCTCTTTGCAGATCTTCTCCAAGTCATTAAGGTTTCGAGGCTGATGTTTGGCAACTCGAACCTTCAGCTCCCTCCACAGATTTTCTATGGGATTAAGGTCTGGAGACTGGCTAGGCCACTCCAGGACCTTAATGTGCTTCTTCTTGAGCCACTCCTTTGTTGCCTTGGCCGTGTGTTTTGGGTCCTTGTCATGCTGGAATACCCATCCACGACCCATTTTCAATGCCCTGGCTGAGGGAAGGAGGTTCTCACCCAAGATTTGACGGTACATGGCCCCGTCCATCATCCCTTTGATGCGGTGAAGTTGTCCTGTCCCCTTAGCAGAAAAACACCCCCAAAGCATAATGTTTCCACCTCCATGTTTGACGGTGGGGATGGTGTTCTTGGGGTCATAGGCAGCATTCCTCCTCCTCCAAACACGGTGAGTTGAGTTGATGCCAAAGAGCTCCATTTTGGTCTCATCTGACCACAACACTTTCACCCAGTTGTCCTCTGAATCATTCAGATGTTCATTGGCAAACTTCAGACGGGCATGTATATGTATTCTTGAGCAGGGGACCTTGCGGGCGCTGCAGGATTTCAGTCCTTCACGGCGTAGTGTGTTACCAATTGTTTTCTTGGTGACAATGGTCCCAGCTGCCTTGAGATCATTGACAAGATCCTCCCGTGTAGTTCTGGGCTGATTCCTCACCATTCTCATGATCATTGCAACTCTACGAGGTGAGATCTTGCATGGAGCCCCAGGCCGAGGGAGATTGACAGTTCTTTTGTGTTTCTTCCATTTGCGAATAATCACACCAACTGTTGTCACCTTCTCACCAAGCTGCTTGGCGATGGTCTTGTAGCCCATTCCAGCCTTGTGTAGGTCTACAATCTTGTCCCTGACATCCTTGGAGAGCTCTTTGGTCTTGGCCATGGTGGAGAGTTTGGAATCTGATTGATTGATTGCTTCTGTGGACAGGTGTCTTTTATACAGGTAACAAACTGAGATTAGGAGCACTCCCTTTAAGAGTGTGCTCCTAATCTCAGCTCGTTACCTATATAAAAGACACCTGGGAGCCAGAAATCTTTCTGATTGAGAGGGGGTCAAATACTTATTTCCCTCATTAAAATGCAAATCAATTTATAACATTTTTGACATGCGTTTTTCTGGATATTTTTGTTGTTATTCTGTCTCTCACTGTTCAAATAAACCTACCATTAAAATGATAGACTGATCATTTCTTTGTCAGTGGGCAAACGTACAAAATCAGCAGGGGATCAAATACTTTTTTCCCTCACTGTATAGTGCAGCGGTTATTGTAGGCTGAGTAGTGCGTCACATAGGGTAGGCCCCAAAGAGCTTTCTGATTTTGTCCACAACCAGTATACTCTCATAGCACTATCATCACAGCCCTATAGGCACATGTGGAAGTTACTAACTTCAACCCGATTTATCCGTTTATTCCCATATATGCCAGAGCACCATATAATAGATCACAAGTTCCCTCTTCTTCTCATCCTCTGTGTATGTCGTTCTCTCCCCCCCCCCCCCCCAGCCTGTAACGGATGCTGAGAAGCACTCAGCCTCCACCACCCTGAACCCCGCATGGTCAGGTGACGAGGTCAAGAGGTCAGACGGGGTGTCGGACAGTGAGGTCAGCAGGATGGACCAGGGCTCCAAGTGGGCCCGCCGGAACCCCTCGGACGTGTCCGACGAGTCGGATAAGGTGGGCTCGGGGCGGAAGACTCCCTCAATGACACACACAGGGTCCTGGAAGGGGGGCATGAGTGCTCAGGTGGGGGTGACCAGCCCCAGGACTAAAGCTACTGGAACGTCAGGGTCTGCTGTGATGAAGACCCACAGCACAGGTATGGGCGTTTTCTGTCCTGGCAGTGTTTTGCTGTCTCTGTAATTGTCTCATTTGTCTCATTAACCTTCTGAAACACCACAACTATGACAAACTCTCCTCTGACCTAAACCCCTGCTGTATGTCCCATCCTGTGTACCTGTAGGTAAAACAGACGACGTGAAGGTGTCCGAGAAGGGCCGTCTCTCCCCTCGCTCCAACGGCCTCCGCCGCTCGCCCTCCGACGCCGGGCGCAGCAGTGACGACGAGGCCAAGAGAAACACACCCTCTTCCACCTCCGCCTCCACCCGCACGTCACACACACACACCCTCACACACGCCCTCTCCGAACCCCACTCCCAGTCTCACGCACTGACCTCCCGCACCCCCACCAGCACATTTGGCTTCAAGAAGCAGAGTTCCGGGATGGTTACTATGGTTACCGCCAGTGGCGCCACCATCACGAGCGGGTCAGCTACTCTTGGGAAAATGCCCAAGTCAGGGACGAGATCCCTTGCCGTTGGGATAAAGGTCGGAGGTCAAGATGTGGGGTCCGGTCTAGGTCACCATGACGATGGGTACCTCCAGGTGAGCACCCGCTCTACACTGCAGTACCGGAGCCTTCCGAGACCCAGCCGGTCCGGCGCCGGCGCGCGTAACGGAAACCGGTCGTCGACCAGCAGCATCGAGGCGGCCGTGCTCTCCGTTACCACTCACAGTAAAAGCAGAGACGTGGGAAACACTGGGAAAATGAATGGAAGTGGGACCGGGGTCTCGCTGGCCAATCAGACGGACCGAGAAAAGGGCGTGTCAGAGGGCGTGGACAACCTGAGGGGAGGGGCTTCCACCGTACCTCTCACAGGGAGACAGCAGGTTGCCTCACCCACACTGCGCAGGTGAACAGACTCACACATACGCTCACATACAGAGATATATAATGCCACTCACACTTAAACGTGGTCATTAATGACACCCATTTACAGTAGTGTCTGAAACCTATTCCTAGTGTGATGCAACACACACACGCGCACACACACACACACACACATTCACATCCATACACAAAGGTCATGTCAGCCCACTGTGTGAAAACTAGCCCTTCAGCATTTCTGTTCAGCTGCCAGGTCTGAGCCGACACTTTTTCATAGTGCCAAGTCTTTATATGTAACACGAGCGGAGTCTTACCTCATCACTGCTGGGCTGGCTCATTAATCTCTATGGGTAATAAGGCTTTGAAGACCCTGCTCGATATTATCACCCTGCCTACCGTCTTAACAGTCAACACGCTCTGGCTACGTCCCAAACGGGACCCCATAACAAATATAGTGCACTAAATAAGGATTAGGGTGCCATTTGGGACGTAGCCACTGTCTTTTGGCTTAAAGTAATGGGGTATGCTAATGTCATGCTTCAAAAGTTACTCAGATATAATCCCCCAAGCCTTTACTCAATAGTGTGCCATAGGGGTGGTTACTAGACATGACTTTAAAACAGAAATGCGTCTACAATACTCTACATGTTTCGTATCTCTCTCTCTCTCTCTCTCTCGGTGTGTGTGTCTGTCTACCTAAAAAATTTTACATTTACATTTGAGTCATTTAGCAGACGCTCTTATCCAAAGCGACTTACAGTTAGTGCATTCATCTTAAGATAGCTAGGTTGGATAACCTAGCCATTCCATAATCATGGGCATTAATATGGAGTTGGTCCCCCTTTTGCTGCTGTAACAGCCTCCACTCTTCTGGGAAGGCTTTCCACTAGATGTTGGAACATTACTGCGGGGACTTGCTTCCATTCAGCCACAAGAGCATTAGTGAGGTCGGGCACTGATGTTGGGCGATTAGGCCTGGCTCGCAGTCGGCATTCCAATTCATCCCAAAGGTATTCGATGGGATTGAGGTCAGGGCTCTGTGCAGGCCAGTCAAGTTCTTCCACACCAATCTCGACAAACCGTTTCTGTATGTACCTCGCTTTGTGCATGGGGGCATTGTCATGCTGAAACAGAAAGAGCCTTCCCCAAACTGTTGCCTCAAAGTTGGAACCACAGAATCGCCTAGAATGTCAGTGTATGCTGTAGTGTTAAGATTTCCCTTCACTGGAACTAAGGTGCCTGGCCCGAACAATGAAAAACAGACCATTATTCCTCCTCCACCAAACGTTACAGTTGGCGCTATGCATTGGGGCAGGTAACGTTCTTCTGGTATACGCCAAACCCAGATTCATCTGTCAGACTGCCAGATGGTGAAGCGTGATTCTTCACTCCAGAGAACACGTTTCCACTGCTCCAATGCATAGTGCCAACTGTAAAATTTGGTGGAGGAGGAATAATGGTCTGGGGCTGTTTTTACCGTGGTTTGGGCTAGGCACCTTAGCATACAATGACATTCTAGACAATTTTGTGCTTCCAACTTATCGCAACAGTTTGGGGAAGGCCTTTTCCTATGTCAGCATGACAATGGCCCCAATGGCGGCGAGCTTTACACCACTCCAGCTGACGCATGGCTTTGCACATGATCTTAGGCTTGTGTGCTGTTGCTCAGCCATGGAAAACATATTTTATGAAGCTCCCAACCCACAGTTATTGAGCAGAAGTTGCTTCCAGAGGCAGTTTGGAACTCTGTACTGAGTGTTGCAACCGAGGACAGACGATTTTTACTTGCTTCAGCGCTCGGCGGTCCCATTCTGTGAGCTTGTGTGGCCTAACACTTTGCGGGCTGTGCCGTTGCTCCAAAACGTTTCCACTTCACTAAAACAGCACTTAACAGTTGACCGGGACAGCTCTAGCAGGGTATAAATTTGAGGAACTGACTTGTTGGAAAGGTGGCATCCTATGATGGTGCCACGTTGAGCGTCACTGAGCTCTTCAGTAAGGGCCATTGTACTGCCAATGTTTGTCTATGGAGATTGCATGGCTGTGTGCTCAATTTTATACACCAGTCAGCAACGAGTGTGGCTGAAATAGCCGAGTCCACAAATGTTCCTTAATAAGGTAGCGATCAGCCAAGTCAGAGCTAGTAAGAGGGAAGAATGAAGCGTGAGTGTTCGTTCATGAAAGGCTTTTTTTGGTGTGGAGGTGCTGTGTGATTATTTAAGATGCTCTTTGAAGAGATGGGGTAAATATTTTTTACAAATTCTCCTTTTCAACTTTCTCCTTCTCTTCTCCATCTCTCTCCAGGTTGTTTGGTGGTAAGTCCAGTAAGCAGGTTCCGGTCACCACGGCAGAGAACATGAAGAACTCAACGGTGATCTCCAACCCTCACGCTACCCATGCTGCTCTGGACTCCCCTGGAGGTGTAGGGGGGGAGAGCGAGGGCAGCAGCCCCCTGTACGGAGGACGAAACCTGAGCACCGGCCATAACACGCTGGGTAGCGAACAGGTGAGATAGGCAGACTAGCCTAACCAAATGGCATGAGCTGGCAATATCTTTGTAGTCTCTTGATAAGCATCAGTGTCCATGAACAGAGTTTATACTTGCACAAACAAGAAAATAGCCAACTTTAGCTACCAGCGCCGACGATAGGTGATCCAATAGTTGGCTATGATAGCGAGCAACCATGTAACTAGCAACAGCAGATCGTGACATGAATAACAGCAGACAATATGATTTGACCTTGGGGAGTGGAAGCGTAACCGTTAAATGTAACATATGAAAATCACTTGATAAATCCGGAATTCCTCCTGTGTCCCCCAGAGTGCGTCCAGCCCCGGCTCTGTCTACTCCTCCATGGGGCCCTCCAACAGCCTGACCTGGGGCACCACCATGAGCACTGGCTCCTCTGCCCAGAGCAGGGAGGGTACCCTGGGTGGGCACAGCGGGCACGGTGGAGGGGCGGGAAGCCTGGGATACCCCTCGGTGAGCAGCATGCACACCAGCAGCGAGTCCATCGACATGAGCGTGAGCAGTGCTGGGCATGGAGGAAGAGACAGCAGGGAGGACACCCTCTCAGCTCTGGGCAGGACCAGCAGCATCAAGACGGGCATGTCTGAGAGGTGAGGACAGAAGGGTGGAAGGAAGGGTGGAAGGAAGGAAGGAAGGTAGGTAGGGATGGGAGGTAGGGATGGGAGGTAGGGATGGGAGGTAGGGATGGGAGGTAGGGAGGGAAGGAAGGAAGGAAGGAAGGAAGGAAGGAAGGAAGGGAGGGTTTGAGTGGTAAGAGTGGGATGTTGGGGGAATCTGCTCTGATCTTGGTCATCCTATCTTTATATGGACAAAATAAAAACAAGGAACCTGTCAGATGTTGCCATAGCATGCACTGCCACATTGTGTTTGTTCAGTGTGTCGTTGTGAAACATTCCTGCGTACACGAATGTGTACGTGGCCGGAATGTATCAGCCATATTATCACCGGAGATACTGTCCAAGCATCTCCATGGAAACCATTGTTTCAGGTATGCCTTCATGCGATGCCATTTCAGATCTATTCTGGTCTTACCTTCTCTGACACGTCTCATTATCTTTACTTACTAGACCAGTAGAGGAGATTCATTGGCGAGCAGGTGGGGCTGATTTTTCGCTTGTGGCAACGGTTGGACTCAATGCGGCTCTCTCCTTCAGAGGATTCTTCTCCCGCTCTCTTTTCTTTCTAAACTTCTTTCTCTCTTTGTCTGTTGTGCAACCCCCTTCCCATCAGCCCCCTGTCCTCCCCCTCCGCTAGCCCTAAATTCAACCGGAACACCTTACCTCGGAAACAGGAAAGGTAAAAGTGCTTGTGTGTGGTGGGGCTTTGCTAAGTGGCGGTATGTGTGTGTGTGTACGTGTGTGTGTACGTGTGTGTGTGTGTGTGTGTGTGTGTGTGTGTGTGTGTGTGTGTGTGTGTGTGTGTGTGTGTGTGTGTGTGTGTGTGTGTGTGTGTGTGTGTGTGTGCGTGTACTGTGTTGTTGCAGGCTTTCATTCCCCACTACAGCGCTGGCTCTCAGTCCCCCATCGCTGTTTATATGCTGCCATCTTGTGGCAAAACTTAGACTTGGCGCTTGATATTTAAAAACACCGATCACTGCTATGACATGATACTATACTAAGATGTGTCACAAAATATATTTTTCAGAAAAGCGATGGCATATACAGTACCAGTCAAAAGTTTGGACACGCTTACTCATTCCAGAGTTTTTCTTTATTTTTACTCTTTTCTACATTGTAGAATAATAGTGAAGACATCAAAACTATGAAATAACACATATGGAATCATGTAGTAACCACAAAAAGTGTTAAACAAATCAAAATATATTTTACATTAGAAATTCTTCAAAGTAGCCACCTTTGCCTTGATGACAGCTTTGCACACTCTTGGCATTCTCTCAACCAGCTTCATGAAGTAGTCACCTGGAATGCATTTCAATTAACAGGGGTGTTAAAAGTTAATTTGTGGAATTTCTTAACCTTCTTAATGCGTTTGAGCCAATCAGTTGTGTTGTGACAAGGTAGGGAAGATAGCCGTATTTGGTAAAAGACAAAGTCCATATTATGTCAAGAACAGCTCAAATAAGCAAAGAGAAACAACAGTCCATCATTACTTTAAGACATGAATGTCAGTCAATCCGGAAAATGTCAAGAATTTTCCAAGTTTCTTCAAGTTGCAGTCGCAAAAACCATCAAGTGCTATGATGAAACTGGCTCTTTTGAGGACCGCCACAGGAAAGAAAGACCCAGAGTTACCTCTGCAGAGGATATGTTCATCAGAGTTAACTGCACCTCAGGTTGCAGCCCAAATAAATGCTTCAGAGTTCAAGTAACAGACACATCTCAACATCAACTGTTCAGAGGAGACTGGGTGAATCAGACCTTCATGGTCGAATTGCTGCAAAGAAACCACTATTATAGGACACCAATAAGAAGAAGAGATTTGCTTGGGCCAAGAAACACGAGCAATGGACATTAGACCGGTGGAAACTTTAGATTTTTGGTTCCAACCGCCGTGTCTTTGTGAGACGCAGAGTAGGTGAACGGATGATCTCCGCATGTGTGGTTAACCAGCATGGCTACCACAGCATTCTGAAGCGAAACGCCATCCCATACTTTGAAGAATCGAAAATCTAAAATATATTTTGATTTGTTTAACACTTTTTTGGGTTACTACATGATTCCATATGTGTTATTTCATAGTTTTGATGTCTTCACTATTATTCTACAACGTAGAAAATAGTCAAAATAAAGAAAAACCCTTAAATGAGTAGGTGTGTCCAAACTTTTGACTGGTACTGTATATATTTTTACAATTGCAATAGTACACTATCCACATTCCTCCTTTCCTCTCCTCCTTTCTTCTCCTCTCCCTGAAGTGTTTTTCTCTGCCGATCCCACAGGGGTCCACACAGTGATAGAAACACACTGCCCAGGAAGGGACTCAGGTACCTACTGCATGACCACTTGAGCACTGTCTGCCACGCTTAGCTCCCTCCCTCTCTCTCTCTCTCTCTCTCTCTCTCTCTCTCTCTCTCTCTCTCTCTCTCCTCTCTCTCTCTCCTCTCTCATCTCTCCTCTCTCTCTCTC